>NC_046158.1:134311065-134486065 GCF_011064425.1 Rattus rattus | reverse complement strand
AGATCGGAACAGTAGGGCTGGAGAGGTGGCTCAGTGGTTAAGAGCACTGACTGCTCTTCCAGAGGTCCTGAGTTCAAATCCCAGCAACCACATGGTGGCTCACAACCATCTGTAATGGGGAATCCGTTGCCCTCTTCTGGTGTGTCTGAAGACAGCTACAGTGTACTTACATAAAATAAATAACTAAATCTTAAAAAAAAAATTGGAATAGTAATGCTAATTTAATGTGAGGGTTAAATTAGCGCTAAAACATGTAAAACACAACATCTGCCAAGTCTAGTGGTTTGCTGGAACTTGGAAGTCTGAGGCAGGAGTTTTGCAAACTGTCCTAAGCTATATAATGAGTACCAGGCCTTGAAAAGTGTGTGTGTGTGTGTGTGTGTGTGTGTGTGTGTGTGTGTGTGTCAGATAGGGTAGCTAGCATCTCAATGTTGAGACAGGAGACACAGCTGACACAGGAGAATGCCCAGAAACTTAAAGGCCTACACAGTAGCCTTTGTCTCAAAGAAAATAAAATGCAAGGACACACACACACACACACACACAAGTTCATGATTAAAAAGAACAAAATAAAATAAATTTTAAGCTGGGCATGATGGTGTATGCCTTTAATCCCAGAACTCAGGATGCAGGGGCAGGTAGATAGCTTGAGTTCAGTTCCAGCACCAACATCAAAGAGTTCACAAGTGCCTATGACTCTGGCTCTGAGGGATCCAATGCTGCCCTCTGGCCTCTCGGGAACCTGAATGCATGTGGCAATACTAACACACAGATGCACACACACATATATAAATGAAAACAAATCATTAAAAATTAAAAAGAACTCTGGCAGTGGTGGTACACACCTACGTTCCCAGCACTCAAGAGGCAGAGGCAGTAAGATCTCTGAGTTCGAGGTCAGCCTGATCTACAAATCGAGTTCCGTGACGGGGCTACACAGAGAAACTGTCTTGAAAACTAAAAAGAAACAGAAAAGAAAATTAAAAGAAAATGTTGGAAACCAATTCAAGGTGTTGTGCTATACAGGACAACTAGTAAACTAGTAAACTTGCCAGGTATTTATCCAGACAATGAAATATGAATACGCAAAGAGAAAGAACAAATTGTGGTGACACAGAATGCGACTGTGTGAAAGATAGTAGATATGTGGGTAGGTGGATAGGTAGGTAGGTAGGTATGGGTAGATGGATGGATGGATGGATGGATAGATAGATGATAGATAGATGGGTAGATGGATGGATGGATGGATAGATAGATAGATAGATAGATAGATAGATAGATAGATAGATAGATAATAGATATTGATGTGTCCTGATTTCTGGAATGCAGTTCCTAAAAGTGAGAAACGTCTTTTTGCGTGTTGAGTGAGATGGCTGGCTGCCCCTAGGTAACTCTAGGATAGGGATATCACTGGAAAAAAAAAACCCAAGGGTAAAAGGATGAAGCTTTCTCAGCCACAGGCCCCGACCTCTGGGGAAGATGAAAAAAAAAAAAAATGAATGTTAATCTGACCACCACAGGCCAATAATAAAATCAGTCTGTCTTGTGTAATCAAGTTTGTCTTTTCTTCAACACTGTTTACTATTATTGCGTGTGTGCGTGCACATGGAGAGAGAGATTAGTATGTCTGAGTACACATGCATGGTGCAACCACGATAGATATAGAAGTCGGAGGAGAGCTTCCAGGAGTTAGTGCTCTCCTTCCACAGCGCCATGACATCGTCTCATGTTGCACACCTGCAGCTAGCAAGCCCAAGAGGTTCCAGGGATTCTCCTGTCTCTGTCTTCGAACCTCACCAGAAGAGGGCTGGATCACAGATGGGCATCATCGCCTCTCCATATTTTTTTTTCTTTTTTCTTTCTTTCGGAGCTGGGAACCAAACCCAGGGCCTTGTGCTTGCTAGGTAAGCGCTCTACCACTGAGCTAAATCCCGAACCCCCTCTCCATATTTTTTATGTGGGTTTCGAGAATCAAGCTCAGGTCATCAGTCTTGCTCAGCTGGTACTTTACCTGCCAGCCATGTCACTGGCCCCAAAAGAAGTGAGCCCATTTTGGGTTGGCCCACTGGGTCTAGTGCAGGAGCTCAGTCTAAAGCAGTGGCTGCCTATGTGTCTTCTTCAACATAAGCAAAGCCAAATGCTGGATACGGTTAATGATGGACACGCTAAAGCGCTTAGAGGTAGAATGACCTCTACGGCTTTGCAGAAATCATCAAAAGGAAGTCGGGATGAATGGGTAGAGACAAGGAGGGGTCAATAAAGAAATGCATGACAGAGCAAACAGCAATCAGTTAATAATTACAGAATCTAAGTGGTAGGCAGCTGGGTATTTGCTGGTCAGTTCTTCTACTGTATACATTTAAACATTTTCACAACGCAAAATTGGGGGGTGGGAATCCTGGCATACGGCCCCCACCAGCTCTCTCTTCTCGATTTCAAATCTAAAGTTGTCCTTAGCCCATGAAACGCTCCAGGGACTCACCTTTATTCGTTGCAGACTACAATATTTTCTTTCCCTAGAGGGCTCGAGGGAGACGGCTGTGCTAAACCAGAATCTGCATTTCAAAAAGGAAGAGGAAGAGGAAGAAGAGGCCGCAGCAACCAACAACGGTAGCAACATCATCCTCATCAACAACAACAAAAGTAGACTAAAGTCACACCTAAAAATTCTTCAGGCAAAGATAGAATCAAGCAACAAGTATCCAGGTCACTTTACGTAAGCTGGGAAGGTGTCAGACAGAAACACTCCCAGGAATCTCAGAAATCATCCTGATTCACACAGACTTCTCCGAGGGTGGCACAGGGAGCAGAGAAATACGCAAACAACGAGACTTTCTGCTCCGTCCCTACGAACTCTCTAGACTTGGATGGAGAAGAGACAGGTCCCACAAGGTCAACTGGTCTAGTCAGCTGCATTCGGCCTGTTTCCTCATCTGTGAAGCAGTACTCGTGGTAGTGTCTTACTTACCTCTTAGGCTCACGGAAAAATGAACCAAGAAGGCACTGCCCAGGGCAGGGTCAAGGGTGGTGCAATAAAAATGCTTGCTTTTTGCCAATGCAGCAGCAGTTGTGTCTCTGAGTAGTCACGTGGCTCATGAGTAGGACTCAAATCTCGCCAGCCCAATTCCAGGGTCATCTCGCTCTACCCAGATAAGCCAGTGTCTTTTTTTGTTTTCCCTCTTCAAGACAGGTTTTCTCTGTGTAGCCCTGACTGTCCTGGAACTCATTCTGTAGACCAAGCTACTCAAATTCACAGAGATCCACCTGCCTCTACCTCCTGAGTGCTGGGATTAAAGGCATGCACCACCCACCACTGCCTAGCTTCAGCCAGTGTCCAATAAGGAGTTGTATAGGGCTGAAGTGGTTAAGAGCACTGACTGCCCTTTTGGAGACTCTGAGTTTAATTCTCAGCAACCACATGGTGGTTTACAAACATCTTTAATGGGATCTGATGACCTCTTCTGGTGTGTCTGAAGATACAAACTCTGTGTGTGTGTGTGTGTGTGTGTGTGTGTGTGTGTGTGTAAAATAAATCTCTTAAAAAAGGAGGTGTATGGATGGATATGCACAAGACGATTTTACATCGTGCCATAAATGATCATATAAAATTTTTACTGCTTTCCAGCTTCTGGCTATTATAAATAACGCTGCTATGAACATAGTGGAGCATGTGTCTTTGTTATATGTTGGAGCATCATTTGGGTATATGCCCAGGAGTGGTATAGCTGGGTCCTCAAGTAGTGCAATGTCCAATTTCCTGAGGAACCTTCAGACTGATTTCCAGAGTGGTTGTACCAGCTTGCAATCCCACCAACAATGGAGGAGTGTTCCTCTTTCTCCATATCCTTGTCAACATCTGTTGTCACCATTATCCATTCTGACTGGCATGAGGTGGAATCTCAGGGTTGTTTTGATTTGCATTTCCCTGATGACTAAGGATGTTGACCATTTCTTTAGGTACTTCTCAGCCATTCGATATTCCTCAGCTGAGAATTCTTTGTTTAGCTCTGTACCCCATATATTAATAGGGTTATTTGGCTCTCTGGAGTCTGACTTCTTGAGTTCTTTGTATATATTAGATATTAGCCCTCTATTGGATGTAGGATTGATAAAGATCTTTTCCCAATCTGTTGGTTGCCGTTTTGCCCTAATGACAGTGTCCTTTGCCTTACAGAAGCTTTGTAGTTTTATGAGGTCCCATTTGTCAATTATTGATCTTAGAGCATAAACCATTGGTGTTTTGTTCAGGAAAATTTCCCCAGTGCCCATGTGCTCGAGGCTCTTCCCCACTTTTTCATCTATTAGTTTGAGTGTATCTGAGTTTATGTGGAGGTCCTTGATCCACTTGGACTTAAGCTTGTACAGGACGATAAGAATGGGTCGATTTGCATTCTTCTACATGCTGACCAGTTGAACCATCACTATTTGTTGAAAATGCTCTTTTTTCCACTGGATGCTTTAGCTCCTTTGTCAAAGATCAAGTGACCATGGATGTGTGGGTTCATTTCTGGGTCTTCCCTTCTATTCCATTGATCTACCTGCCTGTCACTGTACCAATACCATACAGTTGTTTGTTGTTGTTGTTGTTGTTTGTTGTTGTTGTTGTTGTTTGTTGTTGTTGTTGTTGTTGTTGTTTTTAATCACCATTGCTCTGTAATAAAGCTTGAGGTCAGGGATGGTGATTGCCCCAGAAGTTCTTTAATTGTTGAGGATAGTTTTTGATATTCTGGGTTTTTTGTTATTCCAAATGAATTTGCAAATTGCTCTTTCTAACTATATGAAGAATTGAGTTTGAATTTTAATGGTGATTGCATTGAATCTGTAGATTGCTTTTGGCAAAATGGCCATTTTTACTATATTAATCCTGAGCGTGGGAGGTCTTTCCATCTTCTGATATCTTCTTCAATTTCTTTCTTCAGAGACTTGAAGTTCTTATCAAACAGACCTTTCACTTGCTCAGTTAAAGTCACACTGAGGTATTTTATATTATTTGGGACTATTATGAAGGGTGTCGTTTCCCTAATTTCTTTCTCGGCTTGTTTCTCTTTTGTGTAGAGGAAGGCTACTGATTTATTTGAGTTAATTTTATACCCAGCCACTTTGCTGAAGGTATTTATCAGGTTTAGTAGTTCTCCAATGGAACTTTTGGGATCACTTAAATATACTACCATGTCATCTGCAAATAGTGATATTTTGACTTCTTCCTGTCCCATTTGTATCCCTTTGACCTCCTTTTGTTATTTGATTGCTCTGGCAAGGACTTTGAATACTATATTGAATAAGCAGGGAGAGAGTCTAGTCCCTGATTTTAATTGGATTGCTTCAAGTTTCTCTCCATTTCATTTGATATTGGCTACTGGTTTGCTGTATATGGCTTTTACTATGTTTAGGAATGGGCCTTGAATTCCTGATCTTTCCAAGACTTTTAGCATGAAGGGGTATTGAATTTTGTCAAATACTTTCTCAGCATCTAATGAGATGATCATGTGGGGTTTTTTTCCCTTTGAGTTTATTTACATAGTGGATTATGTTGATGGATTTCAGTATATTGAACCATTCCTGCATCCCTGGGATGAAGCCTACTTGATCATGAAGGATGATCGTTTTGATATGTTCTTGGATTTGGTTTGCAAGAATTTTTTTGTGTCGATATTCATAAGGGAAATTGGTCTGATGTTCTCTGTCTTTGTTGGGTCTTTGTGTGGTTTAGATGTCAGCTATCAAAAACAATGACATCATGAAATTCATAGGCAAATGGATGGAACTAGAAAATATCATCCTGAGTGAGGTAACCCAATCACAAAAAATCACACATGGTATACATTCACTGATAAGTGGATATTAGCCCAAAATCTCAAATTACCCAAGATACAATCCACAGACCACCTGAAGCTCAAGAAGAAGGACAACCAAAGAGTGGATGCTTCAGCCCTCCTTAAAGGGGGAACAAAAATATTCATAGGAAGGGATATGGAGGCAAAGTTTGGAGCAGAGACTGAAGGAATGGCCATTCAGAGCCTGCCTTACCTGGGGATCCAGCCCAAATATATACAACCACCAAACCTAGACAATATTGACAAAGCCAAGAAGTGCATGCTGACAGGAGCCTGATATAGCTGTCTCCTGAGAGGCTCAGCCAGAGCCTGACAAATATAGAGACGAAAGCTAGCAACAAACCATTGAACTGAGAATGGGGTCCCTGTTGGAGGAATTACAGAAAGGACTGAAGGAGTTGAAGGGACTTTCAACCCCATAAGAACAACAATACCAACCAACCAGAGCTCCCAGGGACTAAACCAGCACCCAAAGAGTACACATGGACAGACCTGTGACTCCAGCTGCATACGTAGCAGAGAATGGCCTTTTTGGGCACCAATGGGAGGAAAAGTCCTGAGTCCTGCCAAGGCTGGACCCACCAGTGTAGGGGAATGCCAGGGTGGGGAGGCAGGAAGGGGATGGTTGGGGAGGGGGAACACTCTAATAGAAGAAGGGGAGAGGGATGGGATAGGGGGCTTACTAGGATGGTAAACGGGGAAAGGGAATAACATTTGAAATGTAAATAAAAATATCCAATAAACAATAAAATCAACAAAAATATAATTTGCTTGCAATAAAAAAAAAAAAAAAAAAACCGAACCTTTACTGCTAGGGATGTAGCTCATTGGTAGAACATGTGCTTAGCATGTCTGAGATCCTGAGCTTAATTCTCAACACACAAAAAAATAGTGTGTGTGTGTGTGTGTGTGTGTGTGTGTGTGTGTGTGTGTGTGCATACAATAACACCATTGTAACACTTATTTTCTCAGATGCAGGGATGAGATGAGAGCCACACCCAAGCTTTACAAATACACAGCTTGGACTGAGCCCAGAGCATTTCTAACTCTGTTTAACTATCCCTAGGCTTAGGCCTGGAAGCTTCTAGCCTCCCTACAATTGAATCTAGGCCTAAAATGTTTCAGCCTCTGAGACCTATTGCTGGATCAGCTCACCCTTTCTAGTTCTTTCTCAACTCAGTTGTTCTGGCTCAACTCCTTTCCAAGCTGACTGATTCAATCTGGCTTCCTTTGGCTTCTCACTAAATTGCTCTGCTTGGCCTCAAACTAACTCTGGCAATGAGTTCTAATCTGGGCTCCTTCTTATTCTCTGACTTTAACTGCGTCAGCTGACCTGCACTGCACAAACTGCACAAATTGAACAGAGCTAATTAATGAACTCAACTGAACTCAGCCGCACTGTACGAACTGTACTGACTGAACTGATTCAACAATGTGTACCGCTCTTTCCTATGCTGTTCTTGTGAGAGGTGGGCATATCCTATCTCTGATTCATTCTGTCAAATTTTTCTCTGATTCATCACTTTGTCTGTCCCTCAGTTAGATGTCACTTTTCAAACATGGGCGCTTCCTTCTACAAACTAACTTTACCATCATTATTTGGGATTAAAGGTATGTACTAAGGGCATGTCTGTATTCCACAAACTGCACAAATTGAAGGTATTTGAATGTGATTCCCCTGTCAGAGCAGCCATATTGCTGGATTAAAATTCCTCTATATTCTATGATAATGTTTTTAATAAGAAAGCCAATGATAGTGGCACATGCCTGTAATCCCAGCACTCAAGAGGTAGAGGGATCAGTTCAAGACCAGCCTCAGCTCTGTGAAATCATACCTCAAAATTACAAATCTTTTGGAATAGGTATGTAGCTCAGTTGACTGTATTTGCCTAGCGTGTGTGGGCATGTACAGCTGTGGACTTAACTTGCAGAGGCCAGAGGAGGACCTTGGGTGTTCTGCTCTCAGTTTCTGCTTCAGACTGGCCCTGAAGAGAGTCTGGTGGACTGCAAGTCCCAGCAATTCTCCTGTCTTGACCCCTCAAAACGCTGGGATTAGAGGGGAGCCTGAGGCCAAGTGTGACTTTTTATGTGGGTGCTGGGATATGAACTCAGGTCCTCACACTTGCATGGAAAGCACTTTACCAACTGAGCTACTTCCCCAGCATTATTTACTTATTTATTGTGCTCCTGATTAAACCCAGACCTTTGCCCATACTAAACCAGTGCTCTAACGCAAACTGCAGTCTCCAGCCCTTAAAGGTATTTTAGTTAATTAAAGCAAAATCCATATAAGATTAAGCATTTTAAGTGAACAGTTCACTAGTTCTTTTTGTTTGCTTGTTTTGTTTTTGAGACAGGATCGTCTGTAGCCCAGGCTGGTTTCTGAACTAACCACATGTAGCTGGGAATGACCAAAAGCTTCTGATCCTTTTCCTTCCACTTCCTGAGTGAGTGCTGGGGTTGCAGACATGCACTGTCACATGTAGTTTATGTGAAGCTAGGGCAAGGCTTCATGCGTGTCAGGCAAATACATTTCCTTTTTCTAAAGATTTATTTATCTAGTATATATGACTACACTGTCGCTGTCTTCAGACACACCAGAAGAGGGCATCAGATCTCATTACAGATGGTTGTGAGTGACCAAGTGGTTGCTGGGACTTGAACTCAGGACCTCTGGAAGAGCAGTCAGTGCTCTTAACCACTGAACCATCTTCTCTCCAGCCTGGCAAATATATTTTCAACTGAGCTATATAACTAGTCCAAAAGGTTTGTAATTTTGAAGTATGATTTCACAGAACTGAGGCTGGTCTTGAACTGATCCCTTCACCCCTCGAGTGCTGGGATTACAGGCATGGGTCACCATCACTGGATTTATCATTTAAAAGGTTATCATTGAATATAGAGGAATTTTAATCCAGCAGCTTGGCTGCTCTGACAGGGGAATCACATCCAAATATCTTCTAGGGACACAAACACCACACTCCACACACACACAAGGTGTATAACACTCCTGACACTGACTTCTTACCTCCACATTCACACATACATATGTGCACACCCACAGGCATCAGGCATGCACACATACACTCGTACACACACAGATAGATGATAGATAGATAGATAGATAGATAGATAGATAGATAGATAGATAGATGCTAGGTAGATAGATAGACCAGTCACCATTAAAAAATGATAGGGTGGAGGAGGAAATATGACTCAGCCCATAATTGCACTGTCTGTTCTTCCTGTGGGCTTCAATTCCCAGAACTCACATGATGGCTCACATCTATCTGTAACTCCAGTCTCAGGGGCCGTGAAGTTCTCTGATGGCCTCTGTATGTCCTATGCACGCACATGGTGCAGACATACATGCCAGCAAAGAAAATAATAGGCTACAGTTTTTACAAATATTGTACGGTGAAGAACTATAGTCAGAACCCATGAAGAATACTTATAGCTCGTGACAATGATGCAGATGACCCAATTAAAAATATTCAAAAGATTCTAAAAGACAATTCCCCAAACGAGATGCAAAGATGGCCAGTGAATACATGAAGAGGGGGCCAACAACCTTAGTCATAAATTAGACGTGAATGAAAATCACTTATGGGAATGCCATTTTACACCCAACAGAATGGCTATCACGAAACCCAAAACAAACAAAACCCAGACCAGACAATAACAAGGCTGTGGGAAAAGCAAAAGTCTCAGATGTCGCTGAGGAATGCAACATGGTAAAAAATGTGTGCTGACCCGGAGGACTCATAAGGGACTCGGGGAATGGGAGTGTTTGGTGTGTTGTCCTGATTACACAAAATCTATATGCACAAATCATTTGAAATGAATGCTTACTATTCGTTCAGTGTCCAGCGTATATGTTATAAATTGACAGAGTTAAAGCAATGGGGAAGAAAGGCAGAGCAAGGCACATGGTTACTTGAAGGGTTTTGTCGATATTTTGGAATTGTATTTTGGAGGGGGGTTTTACAAGCTGCTGCATTATTACTTTAAAACACTAAATAGGGTCTGGTGACACTGCTCACAGCCTTGGACACCGGCTGGAGGATTGCCAGAAGTTTAAAGCCAGCCAAGGCTGCACAATGAGACCCTGCCTCAAAACACCAACCCAGACAAACAACAAAAAGTCCCGATTATATAAACCAAAATAAGCTCAAAATCAAACAAATGGGCTCATACCCAATGGAGGTGTTACATGGGTAAGACATTCACATGCATATAGCAAAAATAAAGTCTTAGAAATAGGTGGAACTTTAATTGGAATTCTGAAGGGGATATTCAAACGATATAAACTGTCTAGTGCCAGTGTGGGATCTCAGGAGCTGTTAGTGCAGTTGTGAGCCCTCCCATATCATGTTTTTCAGATTGACAGGACTGAGAATCATTCAGAAGACCAACTTCCCAGTGTGTCTGTGAGAGAATTTCTAGACTGAGTTAAATGACTTGCCCCACCTACATGTGAGCAGTACCATTCCGAGTGATTTTATTTTGAGGGTTTATTTTTATTTTATGTGTATGGGTCCTTGTTTGAATGTACATCTGTAAGCCACGCACATGCTTGGTACCCCACAGAGGCCATTAGACAACATCAGATCCCCTGGGACAAGAGTTACAGGCAGTTGTGACAGACATGTGGGTGCTGGGAATTGAAACCAGGTCCTCTGCAAGAGCAAACAGTGTTCTTTGTAAAGATTTTCTTTTATTTATATGAGTACACTGCAACTGTCTTCAGACACACCAGAAGAGGGCATGAGATCCCACTACAGATGGTTGTGAGCCACCATGTGGTTGCTGGGATTTGAACTCAGGTCCTCTGGAGGAGCAGCTGATGCTCTTAACCACTGAGCCATCTCTCCTGCCCTTTGTAACCAGTGTTCTGAACTCCCAGTCTCCAGTCTCCAGTATATTTTTAATCTCACATATATCTATAGGTTTGACATCTTTTATATCTTCCATATGTTCGCTTAATTTTTGGCCATATATACCATAGTTACAATCACTGCTTTAAAGATCTTGCCTGCTGATTCTAACTCCCATTTCTGGGTTGGTTTCAATTAATTTCCATTATTACAGAAAAGCACTTAGGTATAAAAACCCAGTGCTCCTCAAAAGAAATGAGACAGCAAACTCAGAAATAAAAAAATGATTTATTTGTCGTTTAGTCAAAACGAAGAGAAAGCGATTCCTAGTTCCACTCCATCATGTAGCACCAGTACAATGTTATTAAAGATGATGTAGTGTAAGTTTATAGGTAGGAAATATGCATATGGTAATTTGTCAAAGCTGGTTAAAATCTGAGAAGGGACAAGCTGACTGGTAGTGCATGAACCAAGCATTCACAAGGCTCTGGGTTCAATTCCTAACATTACATAAACACCCCAAATTATATAGCACATAGTGAGTTCTGGGCCAACCAGGGCTACATAGCAAAACTTTCTCTCAAATACAGTACCTGTCTTATTTATGTGTGTGTGTGTGTGTATGTGTGTGTGTGTGTGTGTGTGTGTGTGTGTGTGTGTGTGTTCCAGCACACACATGTGTCCATGGACTTGTGTACTATGGCATATGTATAGAGGTCAGAGGAAAGACAACCTCCTGGGGTGTTCTCTTCTTCTACCATGGAGGAGCTGGGGATTAAGCACAGGTTTTTTTCAGACTTGGCAGCAAGCATCTTTACCCACTGAGCCATCTCACCAGCCCTCACATTTTTTTTAAAGAATGCAACTTCTGTAGCAGGCGTAGCAGCATATTCCTGTAACTCCATTAATCAGGAGGAGTACTGAGAATTCTGGAATTTTGGTTTCTTTAAAAACCAAAAAGAATATTATAAGAATATGTTTTTATTTCAATCCCAGGTGTGGGATATGGGGCTGCTTCAGATTGACCCCAGAAGCTGACTATGATTTGCCTCAGGCTCTGTCAGAGGCATAATTTTGCCAGTATAGATAGTTCTGGCAATTGTATGACTGTAGGTTGATGTCGAGGCGATACATGATTGGACAGAAGAGAGTGGGGCCTGGACAAAGTCTTTGTAAGGTGGGAGAGGGGAGGAAGGAGAGAGATCTCTACAGAGCAGGATGGTCCAGATTTAGATGGACTAGATCGATTTTATCTTGTCTAGGTGGGCGGTTTATATCTTTATCATTGGCAGTGGATTTATTATGTGGATGAATTGTGGATTGAGAATTTAACATATAAATCTAATTGCTAAATTGTAAGTTTCTGGAACCTTGATTTTTACCAGGCCAAAGAGGACAGCATGTGAAAGAAATGGCTGAGAGGCAGTTGGGGCAGGCAGATACTGTTCTGTTGCTGCGTGGAGTGAGAACACGCAGGACCCACAGAATGAGGTGTGTGTGTGTGTGTGTGTGTGTGTGTGTGTGTGTGTGTGTGTGTGTGTGTGTGTGTGTGTGTGTGTGTGTGTGCGTGCATGCATGTGAGAGACAGCTAAAGGGAGAAGCTGGGAGAGGGCAGCTTGCAGACCTCATGGCAGAGTAGTTAGATTGAGTAAGTAGATCCGGCTCGGGGAACTGATAGAAACGTTTCCTTTTTTAATTTTTTTTTTTTTTTTTTGGTTCTTTTTTTTCAGAGCTGAGGACCGAACCCAGCCTTGCTTTCCTAGGCAAGCTCTACCACTGAGCTAAATCCTCAACCCCCTCCTTTTAATTTTTTACTGCAACATGGCGTTCGGAATTCTGAGGACTTTTCAGAGAGTGTATAAGTGCTAGGGCACTGAGAGGCAGATTGATTTGTTGTTTGGTCATTGTTGGTCACAGTTTTGTTAAGGATCATGAGCAAGAAAAACAAAAAAAAAAAATTAGATATCCTGATGGCAAAGATTTAACTTGGGGTTGGGGATTTAGCTCAGTGGTAGAACGCTTGCTAACTATGCAAAGGCCCTGGGTCTCCAGCTCTGAAAAAAAAAAAAGACTTAACTTATGAAATGGAACTTGATGTCCCTAAATAGCAGGAAGTAGGCTGACTTTGTTAAGTCTCTTTCCTTTCCCTCTATCCTTTTTTTCTCTCTTAGCTAGTGTTGGGGGTTGAAAGGGAGAAGGATGAAAGAAAGAAGAACCCACAAAGTAGCAAAGAACAGTTACAAAGAGGCACAGGCAGAATCATCAGGAGTATGAAGCCAGCATAGATTACACAGCAAATTCCAGGCCAGCCAGGGTTACATAGTAAGAAATGCCTTAACACAAAACAGAGCAACAAAAATACTAGACTGAAAGATAAGTGCTTGTTAGAGTTATTTTATGAGTTTGGCTATAGATGAATGAAAAAAAGAAATTAAAAAAAAAGAAAGGACTTGGCTGCTCCTAGGTATGGTGGAGGAGAAGGTTTATTGTGGGTAAAAAGGGGAGCATAGCTAGAGTCAGAGACACCTGGGAGAATCCAGAGTGAACATGGCCAGACTGAGCCAGACCAGGCGAGGAGATAGAAGAGGAGGAAGAGGAGGAAGAGGAGGAAGAGGAGGAGGAGGAGGAAGGGAGGGGAGGAGGAGGAAGAAGAGGAAGAGGAGAGGAACTGCCAACCAAGAAGGGCAGCCTGGACCAACAAATTGTCCAAGAGTAAAGGGTAGATTTAAAAAGGCCAAGTAATTAAAATGGCTGGGTAATATAGATTAAAATGGCTGGGTTATATAGATAAGGGCAGTGGGGGAAAGGATGGCCCAGCCCCTGGACTGAAGGCTAGGGTTGGGGGCAGGGTATGCCAGCCATACCCTGTAACAGGTAGGGATCGAGGGATGCTAGGAGAACCTGGCATCTTCTTTGATATATTAATGGACACCTCAGTTAGCCATTTGTCCTGAGTTTGAGACCAAACAAAAATTATTATTGTTGTTGTTGTTGTTTTTAAAACAGGGTCTCACTGTGTAGCCCTGACTGTCCTGGAACTCACTCCATAGACCAAGATGGCCTTGAACTCAGAGATTCTCCTGCCTCTGAGTGCTCAGATTAAAAACATGGGCCACCACCATGGATAATTTTTTTTTTGAAATGTGGTCGCACTATGAAGGTCTGGCTGGCCTGGAAAGTATTATGTAGACCACACTAGCCTTGAAGTCACAGAAATCTGCCTGCCCCTGCCTGCTAAGTATTAGGATTAAAGGTGAGCACCACCACACCAAGCTATAAATTCTTTAGAAATCGGTGAAGGAGCTCGTAGGATGGCCCAGTGAACAACTTGCACTGGATTTCTGGAACCCATATTGAGGTGGAAGAAGAAAAATGACTCCATGAAGCTGTCCTTACACATGCACGCACACACACACACACCACCACCACCACCACCACCACCACCACCAACAACAACAACAATAACAACAACAATGTTACAATGGGATCAGATCTGTGGTTGGCAAGACTCAGAATAGCCATTTTAGAATTTTGCAGAAAGTTTGGCAACTGACCAACTGACTAGTTAACTTCCATTGTGTATAGCACTTGAGGAAAATAATTATGATTGACAGCATTATGTTAGGATCGTCATCTTTTTTCTCTCACTCAATTTTTTCAGCCTAACAAATGACAAGACCAGTCAATAGTAGGTGACATTTATCCACAAACCCCCAGTTATTTTTGTCACTGAAGGATAATCAGGTTTTCCAAATAGGGCAGAATGTACTTGCTTTTAGGAGGTAGGCAAGACTTGAGATATATGACATTCCAGGGAATATTTCCATCATGAGAACAGAGCTGGGATAACTCAGTGGGAGAGCCCTCACCTGACATGTAGGAAGCTCCGAGTTCAATCCCCAGCAGTGCAAATGAACAAACAAGCAAGAAAACAGAAGAAGAAAATGAAGTTGGACTGGAGAAATGGCTCAGCGATTAAGAGCACTGACTGCTCTTCCAGAGGTCCTGAGCTCAATTCCCAACTCCTACATGGTGGCTCACAACCATCTGTAATGGAATCTGATGCCCTCTTCTGGTGTGCCTGAAGACAGCCACAGTGTACTCATAAAAGTAAAATAATTAGAAAAGTTAGAAAGGAGGAGGAGGAGAGAGAGGAGGAGGAGGAGGAGGAGGAGGAGGAGGAGGAGGAGGAGGAGAAGGAGGAGGAGGAGAAGGAGGAGGAGGAGGAGGAGGAGGGAAAAAAGAAACGTTCAGGGCATTTCTTGGAGCACACAGGGCTAGGACATATCTAGTTTTCTTTGCTTAAAGAACACAGTCGGGGGCTGGAGAGATGGCTCAGTGGTTAGGAGCACTGACTGCTGTCCCAGAGGTCCTGAGTTCAAATCCCAGCAACCACATGGTGGCTCACAACCATCTGCAATGAGATCCGATGCCTTCTTCTGGTGTCATGAAGACAGCTACAGTGTACTCGCATACATAAAATAAATCAATTAATAAATAATTCTTAAAAAAAAAATAAAGAACACAGTCATGCCGAGCATAACACCTGAAGCCTGTAATCCCAGCAGATGTGGGAGGAGGATCTCCATAGGTCTGACGTCATCTTAGGCTACACATGGAGTTCCAGCCCAAACCAAAATGGCTGAAGAAGGAGACCTTGCCTCAAAATAATAAACAAACATTGTAGCGATAATCAATTAGGAACACAAACACCAGGCTGGTGTGCTGGTTGGTTTTGTGTCAACTTGACCAAACTAGGGTCATGTGAGAGGAGGGAACCTCAATTTGAGGAAAATGCATCCATAAGATTGGGCTGCAGGCAAGCCTGCAGGGCATTTTCTTTTTTTTTTTTTTTCCGGAGCTGGGGACCGAACCCAGGGCCTTGCACTTGCTAGGTAAGCGCTCTACCACTGAGCTAAATCCCCAACCCCCTGTAGGGCATTTTCTTAATTAGTGACTGATGCAGGAGGGCCCAGCCCATTGTGGATGGGGTCACTCCTGGGCTGATGTTTCTGGGTTCTATAAGAAAGCAGGCTGAGCAAGCCACGAGGAGCAAGCCAGTAAGCATCACTCCTCCATGGCCTCTGTCTACATCAGCTCCTACCTCCACTTTCCTTCCCTTCTTGAATTTCTGTTCTGACTTCTTCCAATGATGAACAGTGATGTGGAAGTGCAAGCCAAATAAACCCTTTCCTCCCCAGTTCGCTTTTGGCCATGGCATTTTAATCGCAGCCACAGTTACTCTAAGACAGGAAAGGTTATCATCTTCAACACTTCTAGTTTAGAGGGCATCGTCTCGGTAAAGGGTTCTTGAAGCTTTACATGTTAGAAGGCTTCTATACTACAAGAGGGGCATAAAGGCATTTTCCATCTAAAGAAGCTAGCCCCAGTAGCATCATGAGTTCTTCAAATATTAACCCAGTTTCTACTTCCGAGGCAAAATTTGGAATCTTTGCTCAGTAGGATAGTAACTGACACTGACAAACATAAAATCTTTAGACCTTTTACAAAGTTAGGGAGCAGTACCTGTGATGTCAGACTCATTCTCCGACATATAACAAACACAGGCACATTTCATGAGTTCAGAAATAACATGCCAGTAGCGAGCTGTTTTTGTTTTCAGACAGGGTTTCACTTACCTGCATCTGGCCTCCAACTCTCTGTGTAGCCAAGAATGACCTTGAAGTCATCACTTTCCTGCCTCTACCTCCCAAGTGCCGAGAGTACAGGCCTATGCTGCCCCTCCCAGCATAAAAGGCAAGTTTTTATCTGAATGGTCCTGGTTGTAAGTCAGAAATGGCCATTGTGTGTGTGTGTGTGTGTGTGTGTGTGTGTGTGTGTGTGTGTGTGTGTGTCAAAGGTCTAGAGAAAATGCACACACACTGAATAACAGTGAGCACCAATTGGCCGAGTTGAGGGTATTGAACACATGCCTTTAACTTTTCAATAACATTTAGGTAAGTTTTAGATATATGGCTTTACACCTTACAGATATGCAGGGTTTTAAATGTACTCAAATCACCTAAAGGGCCAGAAAGATGAAGATGGCTCAGTAGATAAATTTGCTTACCTAATGACCCGACTTTGATCCCTGGGGCCCACATGGTGCAAAGAGAAAACCAGCTCCCACAAGTTGTCCTTCTGACCCCAATTATGCCCCCCCTATGTGTGTGTGTGTGCGAGCGCGCACATGCACGTACCAGATACACACACTAAATGTAATAAAGAACAAAACAAAGGCTGGAGACGTGGCTCAGTGTTCAAGAGCACTGACCGCTCTCCCAGACAACCCAGGTTCGATTCCCAGCACCCACATGGCCCTCTTCTGGCTTCCTCAGCCACCAGGCACACATGTGATACACAGACATACATGACACAAAACACCCATTCACATAAAATAAAAAAACTGCTTAAAGTCAGTTGTTTGTTAAAATGGCTCTTTAAAAGACCTTAACATGGGGCTGGAGAGATGGCTCAGTGGTTAAGAGCACTGACTGTTCTTCCAGAGGTCCTGAGTTCAAATCCCAGCAACCACATGGTGGCTCACAACCATCTGTAATGGGATCCGATGCCCTCTTCTGGTGTGTCTGAGGACAGCGACAGTGTACTCACATATATAAAATAAATAAATCTTTTTAAAAAAAAAATTAAAAAAAAAAGACCTTAACATAACAGGTCCTTGAATGAAATCATCAGAAAATGTAAACAACTGACTTACTAAATGCTAAAATCTTGTCCCCTAAGCTAATAGCTCTTTGTAAATATCACTAAAACGGAGACTTACTTTTGAGAAACACTTGTTTCTTTAGATACAAAGAATTTGCTCAAGTTTTACATTGTTGCACTAAATTTTGACCTTAGGGAACCCTTTAGATAAAGTTACACAGATTTTGAGCACAGAGGATACTATTTAGCAAATAGTGCATTTGCCTAGAAGGTGCAAAACCTTCTTTTGACTCCCCCTTATCACATAAATCAGACATGGTGGCCCATCCCATTATCTGAGCATTTTCTAGCTAGGGGCAGGAGATTCCTGGAAATAAAGTAAGTTTGTGGCCAGCCTGGGCTACATGAGGTCCTATCTCCCAAAACAAAACAAACAAAACACAATTTAAGAACAACATATTTTAAGCCAAGTGATGACGGTGCCTGCCTATAATCCATCCCAGCATTCGGGAAGCAGAGGTAGGTGAATCTCTGTGAGTTCGAAGCCAGCCTGGTCTACAGGGCAAGTTCCAGGATACCCAAGGCTACACAGAGAAATCTGTCTCAGAAAAAAAAAAAAAAGCAAACCAATAAAAGCATATTTTAACAATGCGGTCATCCTGTAAATGCTAGGTATTAGCTTGTGTGTGTGGTTGCTACTGTACCGTGGCACACAGGTAGAGGTCAGAGGACAACTTGAAGGAGTTACTTTTCTTCCTTCCCCAGGGATTAAACTCAAGTCATTAGTGAGAGTCTTTACCACTAAGCCTTCCTTCCTAGCACTGATTTTTTTTTTCTTTTTTTCGGAGCTGGGGACTGAACCCAGGGCCTTGCGCTTGCTAGGCAAGCACTCTACCACTGAGCTAAATCCCCAACCCCAAGCACTGATATTTTTTATTGGATACTGGCCATTGTGAGTTCCACTAGTTAACTGTTAGACCATCTTGTAATCCTTCAGGTTTTAGCTTCTTCTGGGACGCAATTCAGTTATCTGTTAATGGCTTGATCTTTTGGAGTCTTGTTTTTAATAGTAAGTGTGATCAAGGCACTTTATACTTTCGGGCTAATTTTCCTCCAGTACTGTGGCAATTCCCTCCTGTACTCTACCAAAGGCCTTGGGAATCACAAAGCTTCTTAGGGATGCTGGATGGAACAGATGGCTTCCCTGGGCCTGAGTGAGCCCTGAACACTGCTATCTCTAGCCCTTTGCGGTATTTCTCCCCTTATGCTCAGATAGCTTCTTTGTATGCACATGCTATTGAGTGTAGAACTGTTCGTGCAGCAGTCTCCTTGAGCCCTCTCTTCTGTACACTCCTGCCTCCTGACTCTCCCCAGGTTCAGTTCCTTCTCTCTAGAGTCTGCAGGTCTCTCCCTGGGTTTCCTTACCCTGTTTATGACCTAATAACTGTCTAGCAGTCTATAAAAATCATGGTCTTGTTTTCAATCCTTTGAAGGCTGCTTGATTCCCCTTTGAATTGTTTGCCCCCATCTTCATTTTCAGATGGCCAAGTCAATCTAAGTCCCTTTAACTTCAAAGGGGACAAGGCTTTAACGTGTTTTAGATGTCTAGGCCGTGTCCTACATAGACAGTCGGATCCAAATCTTTGAAGGCATCAACATTAGCCCCTTGGGTTATTCCAACATGCATCCAAACTTAAGAGCCAATAATTTTATTACTTTTCCCATTTATAAATCATTTACTTGGAGCCTGGAAAGATGACTCAGTTGGTAGTAGGGTGCTTACCTTATGAATGGGAGGAGCTGAATTAAGATCTCTACAACCCATGTTAAAGGGGGAGAGCCAGGCAGAGTAGCACACCTTGTAAACCAGGGAGGGTGAGATGGGAGATGGAAACAGGCAGATCCCTGGACCCACGGCAGGCCAGCCAGCCTGGGCTATGTGGTTCATTTCCAGGCCAATAAGAGACTGCGTCTCTAACAAAAAGATGCCTTAGGATTGATACCCAAGGTGTCTGCCCATCACACTCATGCTGTGCAATACACACACACACACACACACACACACACACACACACACACCTCATGTCAAAAATAATTATTATTTGGGAGATAAAGGTGTAATTCTAATAGTAGAGTATTTGCCTGGCATACCTGAAATCGTTAGTTTGATTCTCAGCACCACACACGCGCACACACACACACACACACACACACACACACACACACAATTACTTATTTCTTTATTTTCACCTGTAATTTCAGTACTTGGAAGTCTGAGCCAGGAAGATTGTGGATCATGAGTTTAAGGTTAGCCTGGGTTATTTAATGAGATCAACAACGACGACGACGACGACAATGAAACCCCTCTTCTCTTCTTAACCTAGCTTAACTGCAGAAGGAAAGTGCTGGAATGTGTTTGCAAGTTCTGTTGAAACCCTGAATAAAGACATTGAATGTCCCCTGATGAAAACTCCGCAGCTGGCCTCATTACCCCGTGAGGGGTGAGAGTTGAGACGCTGCTGGGGCGGGGCTGTACCTGACAGTGGAGGGGGCTTCGCTGTATCCTACTCTGCAAAGTGTCCTTTCATACCTGCCTCTGGTTTCATGCCCCAGCAGCCCGGAGGCAGAATTCACTCTCCCTGTTTGACAGATGAAGAAATGGTGTTCAGAAGGTTGAGAAACTTTTCAAAGGTCAAGTCCGTAGCACGGTTAAAATTTAAACCTGATTCCCAGAGATATAAGGAGCAAAACAATCCTTTGTGGGGCAGTTTCGAGGGGTCAGGGAACATCCCCGGAAAGTGCTGAGATAGAGGAAAGTTTTTGAAGGCAGGTTTCCTAGTAGATGAGCCAAGGAGGAGGAGTTCCGGGGTGGGGTGGGTGGGGTGGGGTGCGGTGGGGTGGGGGAAACTGGAACCTTCGGGGGTCGGGGGGGGGGGGGGGAAGGAATGACAGCTCATTCATCCTTTCCACTCAGCCTTAGGGAGGGGAGCGGGAGGTTCCCAGCAGGTACCGCTTCTCTTTTGGCCTCCTCTAGGCTCTTCTCTCAGTGAATGAAGACCAGAGGGCTGGTGAGATGGCTCATTGAGGAGAAAGCGGTCGCTCTGCAAGTGTGATAACCTAAGTTGGATCCCTGGAACTTAAGGTGGAAGGAGAAAAGTGTCCTCTAACCTACACGGCCATGCCGTAGCACGGTGTACCCACACTTACGAGCACACAATGTTAATAATAAATAAACAAGCTGGGTGTGGTGGGGACACGCCTTAAATCCCAGCACTCAGGAGGCAGAGACAGGTGGATCTCAAACCCTGTCTTGAAAAACCGAAAAATAATAAACAAACAAAAATTCAAATAACTAAAGACTACGCAATATCACAGCAATATTGCCCCCGTCTGTGGGGGGTTTGCTATGTGCCAACCCCTCCCCGTCTGCCGTCTTACTGGCTCTGCATTCTAATTGTATGAAGCCTTTTTAAGACAGAGGAGAGGCTGATGAGGTGGCAGCGGCAAAGGCTGCCAAGCCTGCTGACCCAAGTGAGCTCGACATCCAGAACCTGCCCAGTGGAAGGGGTCTTGAAAGTTGCCCTCTGGGCTGGAGAGATGGCTCAGCGGTTAAGAGCACTTACTGCTCCTCCAGAGGTCCTGAGTTCAATTCCCAGCAACCACATGGTGACTCACAACCATCTATAATGGGATCCCACGCACTTCCGGTGTGTCTGAAGACAGCTACAGTGTACTCGTATATAATGAATAAGTAAATCTTTAAAAAAAGAAAAGAAAAAGAAAGTTGCCTTCTGACTGCCCCCACCCACCCCACGTGTGCATCATGGCGTATAGACACCCACACTCACATGCATACACATACATATAATAAATGAATAAAATTTAAATTTAAAAAAGATAAAGAAGGGGTTGGGGATTTAGCTCAGTGGTAGAGCGCTTGCCTAGGAAGCGCAAGGCCCTGGGTTCGGTCCCCAGCTCCGAAAAAAAAAAAAAAAGATAAAGAAAAGAAGGAAAAATGTTTGCCTTCATGATTTCTGCATAAGAAATTACTCCAAAACTTGACAGTTTAAAACCATAAGACTGGGTTACCTTACCTGTTTTCTGGGATTCTGGAATTCTCAGGAGGCTCGGGTGAAGAGGTGAACTAGAACTGCATGTGTTTAAAACCTTGAGTGAGGGTCCAGGTCTAAGAGGGCTCACGCACATGGCTGGCAAGTCAGTTGGCTGTTGGAGGGGTCTCCGAACTTGTTCATGATCTGAATGCCTCTTCTAAAACCCGCATTGATGTTTACGTGCTATTCTGAGAGTGTTGGGTGGCGTGGTTGTCAAGAGGTTAATTCTATCAGAAAAGCTAAAGCCAACATTGTGAGAGTGGGTTGATCATGAGAAGCAAGAGCTAGACCAGGCCCCCCATCCCCAACCCACTCTTGCTCATTTCCTCCATGCACCTTGGCCACTATTCCTCTTGCTGGGTCATGATGCATCAAGAAGGTCCTCGGCAGAGGTGATCTCAGACCCAGACTTGGAGGACTTTGAGCCAATTAAACTTCTTTATAAGTATTATAGCAGCAGAAAGTGGACCCAGCCGCTAGCTGTGTGGATCTTTCCACTGGGCTACCTAACCCAGGAGCTGACTCTCCCCATAGCCAGTTACTCAAGTGAGGTAGAACTTCTAGTGGCTTTTCCGATCTGAGGTTGGGCTCTCACTTCTGCAATCCTCTGGGGTTACAGAGGCAAGTTACATTCCTGGGAAGGAAGCTGCCTGCAACCGGGAATAGATACCTTGAGGTAGAGACCATTCAGAAAACTGTCTACATCAGGGCATACATACCCTGAGGTAAAGATCACTGAGGGCCATCCTGGAACTACTCCCAGCAACAAACTCATTTATCCAAGGTCACTCACCTAGGAAGTGTTAGCTTTTGTGAGTTTGTGTACGTGTATGTGTGATATGGGAATTTACACACGTCTGGGGATGTGCCAGCTTATACGGGTGTGTGTTGAAGCCAAGGGTCAATAATGGGTGTCTTCCTTAATTGCTTCTACACCTGACTTTTTTTTTTTTTTTTTTTTTTTTGGAGCTGAGGAGAACCCAGGGGCCTCGAGCTCTGACTTTTGAGACAAGGTCTCTGCTGAAACTGGATGGTTTGACTAGATTGGCTAGAAAGCCCCCACCCACCTGTATGTATTCACTCCTACACCGGAACTACAGAGGCTCACTGCCACGCCTGGATTTTATGGGTTCTGGAGATTGAACTCTGAAACTTGTGCTTGTATAACAAGCCCTTTACCCACGGGGCTAGTTTTCCAGCCTCTAGAGTCAGGCAGGCTTTGAACTCTAGCAATTACGGCATTACAGACTTGACAATCAGACAGGCCAGTGCCTGCCGATTGCTCCTGTGTGTCCCGGAGATATGCGCTTGAGATCCTGCTCTAGATTCCATCAGTCAGGTGACCAGACACCGTGTGATGTGTCATATGGACACTTATCAAAGATGTGGAATTGAGCATGCTCACAAACGGCACTTCTCGGCGTGGGCTTACGGTGTCAAAGGGAGTCTGGATTTTAGCTTCAGCTTCGCGGTTGACTTACTGTGGGACCTCAAACCACTTTCAGCCCTGTAGGGATCCTTTGTTTTCTCATCCACGCCAGAATAGTTCAATTCCACGGACTCTGAGGTCCCCTAGCAGGGAGATTGGGGGATTTCACATTTAGAGCTGTTCTCGCGGAATGCTCAGGGATTCCCTTCCCACATTCCCTGACTCTCCCCCGCCCCCGTCCACCCTTGCCAAAGTGCTTTAGGAACTATCTCTGATTGGTGGATACTTAAGCTGTCCTCCAGTGAAGTGGACCCTTCAGGTATGAGGGGCGCCCTTCTGAACACCCCAGATCAGTCCAGGCTGTTCAGCCCTGCTTTACCCGCAGCTGGCTGGTACCATTGTTTGCCCATAAAGCCGGGCTACTTTCCAATTGCTGATGCCCTCTGGCCAGGGGTGAGGCTCAAAGGACTTAGTTGTATGGCTTCCTCCCTCCCCTGGGGCAGGCCTGGGTCACCCAACAGGCTGACTCAGCCCCTGCAAAGGAACAAAGAAGATAGAGATGGTTAATGGAAAGAATTTGACATTTACTACTGCCCCAAAAAACTTCCAAATAATTACCAGGAGGAACATCCCCCACACTTATTCTGCAGTCCAGTGACATTTTACAAACGTTGGGGTGTGGGCGCTGTTCCCAATACCAGTACTTAGGGACCCAGTCATTTTAAACAATTTGGTAGATTTGGGGTGTGTGTGTGTGTGTGTGTGTGTGTGTGTGTGCGTGTCGGTGCACTCATGCATATGTGTGAAGGCCAGAGGTCAAAGTTCAACCTTGTCCTCCATCGTTCTCCAGCTTGGTTTTGGGGAGAAAGTTGCTCACTGAATCTGGAGTGGGATTGGCTGGCAGCTGAACCCTGGGGATGCGCCCGTTTCAATGCTCCTGTGCTGGTGTTATTGATGATCATACCATGTTTTGAGTCCCCAGACCGTGTCCTCATTCTCCTACAGCAAGCACTTACCTACTTAGCCATCTCCCCGACCCCAATAATCCTTTACTTTTCAAAGATTCTCCTCAGTAGTAAGCCCTGTAGGAATTATGAAGAGGAGGCTCCACCCATTGCTAGAGCATGAAAAGACAAAGACAGAGCAAAAAGAAAAGCAATCCGGTCTCTGCCCAGCAAGTGGCACAGTGCCCTCCCATGCGTGTAACTCAGTCAGTCCTGTTTTATTTTTTGAGAGAGGCTCATGAAGCCTAGGTGGATCTTAAGAACTCATTCTGTAGCCCAAGACCATTTTGAACTCCCTTTCCTCCTGCTTCCAGCTCTCTGGTGGTGGGATTAGAGGTGTGAGTCACCACACGCACCACTGAATTAGTCTGTGTTCGTGTTTGTCGAGACGAAGATTCCCTGTGCAGCCCCAGCTGTCCTGAAACTTGCTCTGTAGTCCCTGCTGGCCTCAGTTCAGAGATGTGCCTCCTGAGGGCTGAGATAATAGGTGTTCCCCACCACCGGCCAACCTAAAGCCATACCTTTAATTGCCATCCAGTATTTCTTAGTATGTGGGTTGTGAAAATATACCCCCATGCTAACGAGGCCCTTTCCTGTGTGCTTCACATGCAGGTCTCATTTCAACCCTATCGACTGGTCACGATCATTTTACTCATCTTAAAGATGATGAGGGGGCTGGAGAGATGGCTCAGAGGTTAAGAGCACTGGCTGCTCTTCCAGAGGTCCTGAGTTCAATTCCCAGCACCCACATGGTGGCTCACAACCATCTGTAATGGGATCCGATGCCCTCTTCTGGTGTGTCTGAAGACAGCAACAGTGTACTCATATACATAAAATAAATAAATCTTTTTAAAAAAGATGCTGAGGGCCGCAGCTGTGCTCAGTGGCAGAGTACTTGCCTAGCATGTTCAGTCTTTGCTACAGAGGGAGGGAAAGAGACATGGGGTGGGGAGATGTGAGGGAGGGAGAGAAACAGGGGCCGGGAGTGGGGAGATAGGGGTAGGGAAGAGGAGGGAGAGGCCTGGCCTGAAGAAGTTTACAGCAGTGCATTGCATAACAATCTTTTGGCCATGAGGGAAATGACAATGGTCCCTTAAGATTATAAAGGAAAACAACGCTGTGGTAATCCCAGGACTTGAAAGACTGAGGCAGAGAGGTTTCTATTTGGCTACTTTTCTGTCAGTTTGACACAAGCTAAGGTCATCTGGGAAGAGGAGCCTCAATTGAGAAAACGCCCTTATCGGACTAGCTGGTGAGGCACTTTCTTGGTTAATGACTGACACGGGAGGGCCCAGTCCATTGTGGGCCTTGTCACCCCTAGGCAGGTGGTCCTGGGTGGAATACAAAGGCAGGCTAAGCGGAGCATGGAGAGCAAGCCAGGCAGCAGTACTCCTCTGTTTTCTCTTCAGTTTCTGCCCCTAGGTTCCTGCCTTGACTTCCTGCCCTGACTACCTCAGTGATGGACTGTAAGCTGTTTGATGAAATAAATTCTTTCCTCCCTAAGTTGCTTTTTGGTCATGGTATTTATTATAGCAATAGAAGGCAATAAAATACATAGCCGGGCCCTATCTTGATACACATACACATACACACAAACATACACATATACATACTCATACATATACATATACATTACATTTACATATACACATACACACACACATATATTACATATACATATATAGTTGGGACTGGAGAGGTGGCTTGGTAGTCGATAGCATTTGTTCTTGCAGAGGACCCAGGATCTCATATCCTCTTCTGACTTCCATGGGCACCAGATACTCACATGGTGCACAGACAAACATGTGGGCAAAACCTCATATGTAGAAACCGAATAAATCTAAAATATTTTAAAATTATGGCGAAGCTGAAAATTCTGTTTCCCAGGGATGCTGTAGCTCCCTATTACGGTTGTGGGCGTGGTTCTGTTCTTGCTGTTATTCCCGGTGGAGACCCACTGGAACGCCATCATACACGTTACAACAGTACAGTTGTGTGATGTACAGTACAGTACACCACACGTGATAATGACAATACACTGTGAATCTTAAAAAATCTTATCCACTTTTTGGCTTTCGGTGCAGAGGAGGCAACGGTACAACTTTCTTCGGTCGGCCGGAATCTGGGTTCATCCGACACCAGCCACCTCCACCATGCCGCCCAAGTTTGACCCCAACGAGATCAAAGTCGTGTACTTGAGATGCACCGGAGGCGAGGTCGGCGCCACATCTGCCTTGGCCTCTAAGATCGCTCCTCTGGGTCTGTCTCCCAAAAAAGTTGGTGATGACATCGCCAAGGCTACCGGTGACTGGAAAGGCCTCAGGATGACAGTGAAACTGACCATCCAGAGCAGACAGGCCCAGACTGAGGTGGTGCCCTCTGCCTCTGCCCTGATCATCAAAGCCCTCAAGGAGCCACCAAGAGACAGGAAGAAGCAGAAAAACATTAAACACAGTGGAAACATCACTTTCGATGAGATTGTCAACATTGCCCGGCAGATGAGACACCGGTCTTTGGCCAGAGAACTTTCTGGAACTATCAAGGAGATCCTGGGTTACTGCACAGTCTGTGGGCTGCAATGTGGACGGCCGCCACCCTCATGACATCATAGATGACATCAACAGCGGTGCGGTGGAGTGCCCAGCTAGTTAAGCAGCAACAAGAAAATATTTAAATAAAAGACTATCTGATAAAAAAAAAATCTTATCCAAAAAGAAACAAGGTTCACTGTAGAACAGGTGCTGTGGCTGGCTTTGTGGCCCAGACCTGTAATTCCAGTACTTGGAAGATTAGGGTTTCCTCAGCTAGCTACATGGTATCTTCAAGGCCAACCTGGGCTACAGGAGACCCTGTCTCATACAACCAGGAACACCACAGTGCTGCCCTGACTGCAGCCTCATCCACCTTGTGTTTATCAAGTCTCAACTCCAGGAAAAGGCCCTGTGGAGTGGCTGCCTTATGTATGCCATGCATGACTGCATAATGACTTCAATGTTTGCACAATGACGAAACTGCCTAGTGGTGCCCTTCTCAGGATGGAACCCTGCGGGATAAGTGAAGGATGATGCACCTCACTGGTGAGTGGGGCAGTGTTTGAACTGAGTTCACGGTTAAACCAAGTGACTTCTGAAAAAGCAATTGGTTCATTTCATCTTCCTTGGTATGTGTTTAGGCCCCCCACCAACCTTCCTTTCATTAAAAACAAATCAACGGGAACATCCTTGGACACAGTATTTCACCTCTATACGGATGTCTCCAAGGAAGGCTGTGATGGTGCATCCCCCAGTCAATCATTGGGTAGGGGACCCTTACCCTTTCTGTATAGTGACATTGCTTAGCATGCCTCCAGGAAGTTGTTTGGGTTTTTTTTTTTTTAAGATTTATATATTTATGGGTGTGGGTGTTTCACCTTCGTGTTTGTGCACTACACATAAGCAGTGCTCACAGAGGTGAGAAGAGGGTGTCTGTGGTGGTTTGAATGAAAACAACCCCCAGAGGCTCACAGCGGGTGGCATAATTGGAGGTGTGACCTTGTCAGAGCTTGTGTGTTACTCGGGGGCGGGGAGGGTGGGCTTCGAGATTTTAGAAGCTCCAGGCAGGCCCCTTGTCACTCTCTCTTCCCGTTGCCTGCCTCTCAAGATGTAGAGCTCTCAGCTACTTCTCCCGCACTGTGTTTGCCTATGTGCTGCTACATCATTCTGTATGTCATGCCTGTATCACCATGATGACAGACAACGGACTGCACCTCTGAACTGTAAGCCAGTCCAGTGAAATGTTTTCCTTTATAAGAGTTGCTGTGGTCATGGCGTCTCTTCACAGCAACCAAACCCTAACAAGCTCAGCGTCAAATCCCCAGCAGCTGTGTAGGTGCTGAGACGCTAACCCAGTCTTCTTCAGGAACAGCCAGTGCTCTAACTGCTGTGCCTTTGTTGATTCCCAGTTTGTTTACAGATAGGGTCTTATGAATCACAGACTGACCTTGAATTAGTTATTAACTAGTCAAGTATGATAGGTTAGTATTCCTCCAACTAAATTACTTCCCCAGCTGCAGAAATCGCCCCCTGGTCCACAAGACAGGGTTTCTTTGTGTAGTCCTAGCTGTCCTGGAACTCACTGTGTAGACCAGGCTGGCTTCACACTCAGAGATCTGCCTGCCTCTGTCTCCCAAGTGCTGGGATTAAAGGTGTGCATCACCACATCCAGCTTTAGAAAACCCTTGCTAACTTCCATCTAACCAACTAGAGATCTTAGTGTCTCCCTGAAAATATAGAATTTGGAACATATCTGAGTCTGCTCTTGCTTTTCTAGCATGAATTTGGCCAGATCATTTTTTGTTTTTCTCTATTAAATTAAAAACAAACAAACTCTGTGTGTGTGTGTGTGTGTGTGTGTGTGTGTGAGAGAGAGAGAGAGAGAGAGAGAGAGAGAGAGAGAGAGAGAGAGAGAGAGAGATGGTGTGATGGTTTGAATAACAATGGCACCACAGGCTTTACTTGAATGCTTAATCAACAAGGAAAGTGCCACTATTGGAAAGGATTAGAAGGTGTGGCCTTGTTGGACAAAGTGTGTCACTGGGGGTGAGGTTTCTTTTTTTTTTTTTCAGAGCTGGGGACCGAACCCAGGTCCTTGCGCTTGCTAGGCAAGCGCTCTACCATGGGGGTGAGTTTTGAGGTTCCGAAAACCTACACCAGATCTAGGCTCTTTCTCTCTGCTATCTGCAGTTCAGGATGTGTAGAAGTCCCAGCTACTTCTCCAGCACCATGTCTGTCTGCATTGCCGCCATGTTCCCCACAATGATGCTAATGGACTAAACCTCTGAAACTGAAGGCCAGTGCCAGTTAAGTGTTTTCTTTTATAAGAGCTGTTTTGGTGGCCATGATGTCTCTTCACAGCAATAGAACACGGGTCTATAACTCTAGCACTTGGGAAGTGTGAGTGGGGGATTTAGAGTTTGGTTCTGGCAGGGAAGAAAGGGGAAAATCTGGGCATGGTCTTCACACTTGTAATCTTAGCCCTTGGGAGGTAGAGACAAGAGGATCAAGAGTTCAAGGCCAGCTTCAGCTACATTGTGAGTTAGAGGCCAGCTCGGGCTACATGAGACCTTGCCTAGAAAGAAGAAAAAGAAAAGACAGAGAGACCGGCTAAAGAGGAGACTCAGTGGTTAAGAGCCCTTGCTACTCTTCAGAGGACCTGATAAGCTTGGCTTCCTGCACCCACGTGGTGGCTGACGACTATAACAGGCCCGAGACCTTGGCACAACTGACTCTGTGGTGGAAGTACCAATCGGGCTGTAAAACTCAGCCCATAGACAGCACCACCTGCCAAAACTACATCAGAGATCTAACCCATCAAAGCCATAGTTCTGGGAATGTCTCTGAGTGTACTAACCTTGGTTTTTGGCTTCTGTAGTTCTGCTCTTGGCTAACTGTTCTTGTTAACTGAAGTGTGTCAACCTAGGAGATGGTTTTTGTGTTTAAAGGTTCACCCTGAGAGAGGTTTGGGGCTATGCTGATCCCAAACACTGAGTGTAGTTGCTGGCTGGCTGCTAAAGACTTTTCACTGGCTTAAACCCACGGCCATGCAATCCTGTCTGGTGAATGCCCCACCACAGCAACCATCTCTAAAACTCTAGGAGCAGATGGTCTTCTGTCTTCTTCTGGCCTCCGTGGGCACCACGCAGAGGTGGTGCACATTCATACAGGCAAAACACTCATGCACATAAAATAAAAAAAATAGCTCTTTTTTTTTTTTTTTCTTTTTTCTTTTTTTCGGAGCTGGAGACCGAACCCAGGGCCTTGCGCTTTCTAGGCAAGCGCTCTACCACTGAGCTAAATCCCCAACCCCAAATAAATAGCTCTTGAAAAAGAAAAAAAGAATCAAGAAGAAAAAGCAGAGGGGGCGTGGCTTAGTGATGTAACATATAATACCTGCTTACCATTCATGAGGCTCCACATTCCATTACTGGTACTAGGAGAAAATATGATTTTCCTAACTTCATACTCACAAAAATTTTGTGAGGATGACAGTGAATGTCATTAATTTGTTTGGCATTCCCAAAGTGCTTAATAGACGGTGCTCAATAAATAGTTCTGATTTAATTCTGTAATATTAAACACTCAGGGCGTATAGTATACACACACACTCACCCCTCTTTTTCCTCCTTCTTTCTTCCTGGACTGAACATATAACGGATGGATTCTGAGAAGCCGCTGTGGACTATGGGGACTCTGATAGAAACCGCATGAAGACCGGTGGGTAGAAGATAGACTTTGGGTTTCCAGGAAATTATCTTAGCAATTTTGGATAGTTTATTTTAAATAATCTCTCTCTCTCTCTCTCTCTCTCTCTCTCTCTCTCTCTCTCTCTCTCTCTTTGAAACAGGTTTCTATATGTAGCTCTGGCTAAGATTCTCTGAATCGACCAGGCTGGCCCTCCAGTCTCTGCCTCCCGAGTGCTGAGATTAAAGGAATACACCAGCACACCTGGCTCAAATGCTTCTTGTCTGGGAAATGGTTTTTAAAAGGTCTCAGTACATGGCTTGGATGAGTTTGAACTCACTATGTAACCCAGTCTGGTCTCGAACTCTTGACTCTCCCACGTTGGCATCCTAAATACTGGGATTACTGGTATGTGCCACCATGCCACTTTCTTAATCCTCTTCATTTTTTACCTACTGAGTCTAATTTTACTGGCCCTCAAGCACTGAGCTAAGTTATGGGCAGAGAGCAATGATGGTCATGGAAAATTTTTTACTAGGCAGTTAGAGTTGAAGTAGGGGGACATCTGGAAAATTTTCCTTTCTTTAAAGCTGGTCTCGTATAGCACAGGCTGTTCTGGGGCTAGATACAGAGAGCCAAGGATGACCCTGAACTCCTCACTCTCTGGAATTGCAAGTGTGCACCTCTATGCTGGCTTGGAGATTTTCCTTCCTTGTTACAAAGTAGTCAAAAGAGGATGGGGCCCTCTCTTCTGCCTCTGGACATTGTCCTAAAGATAAGATATCCGTTTCTGTAGCAGTCTGCTGAGCTTGTGAGAAGTCAGTCTGATGGTCCAGATAATGCCTGGTGATAGCAGAATAGGGAGAAAGAACCTGGGTCGTTGTGAAAGGTACAGCCACTAAACTAATGTACCTGGAACCTGCCAAGCACAGACTCTTGTAAATCAGGGATAAAAACAACCTTCCATTGCTGAGCCCTACACAGCTGGACTTCAGGCAATTTGTAGCAAACTTCTGAGTAATCAGTGGAGGATGAGGTCCAAGGTGTGGCCACCAAGTAAAAGGGCTGAGGTGCAGGTGAAGGTCATGGATGGTCAGGAGGTGAGGAGTCAGGAGGCCAAAGTATGGTATGGACAACCTCATGAAATGACAATTGTCCAATGAGATGGCTTAGGAGGGACAAGGCAGCAGGCAGCAGGCAGTCCTCAGCGAAGGAAGATGTCAGGGAAGCAGTAGGACATTGGATAGTACAGAGCTTAAAGAGCTGTTGCTGTGATGGGCAGAGGGACAAGATAGCAGCCTGGACAACTTTGCTTCTAGAGAGTGAAAAGCAGTTTCTGTCAGGTAAAATGATGCACGACTACAGTCCCAGCTAAGGAGCTCACTGAGACAGGAGAATATGAACTCCAGGTCAGGTGGAGCTCTGCCTCAAAATGCCCAAACAAAACAACAAAACCTGGGCGTGGCTAGTGCTCCTGAAACCTCAACGTTTGGAGGATGGGGAGCCCCAGGGTCTCTGGCGCTCGCTGACTACCAGCTTAGCCCAAAAGCGAGCCAAGCAAAGTTAGAGCCCTATCTTGGCATTTCGTCTAAGCTCCGCCCCTCAGTTACCTGGCAACAGCCAGGCGTGCCTGACTCAATATAAAGGGGCTACTTATCCCAGACTCACCCTCTTGCTCTCTTCTCTTCTCCTCTTGCTTCTGCTCCTTACCTCTATCCCCTCTCTCCTCATTTCCCTCGCCTTCTCTCTCCACATGCTCATGGTCGGCCTCTACTCCTCTTCTCTTCTCTTCTCTTCTCTTCTCTTCTCTTCTCTTCTCTTCTCTTCTCTTCTCTTCTCTCTCTCTCTCTCCTCCCTCTCCCTCTCCTCTCCTCTCTCCCCCAACCCTCCCCTCCCCTCCCTGCCCTTCTTTGTCTCAACTCCCTTCCCATGCCCTGAATAAACTGTATTCTGTACTATACCTTCCTGTGACTGACACCTCAGGGGGAAGGGATGCCTCAGCATGGCTGGTTCCCCCTCACCTTGCTGTGCCTCTGCCAAACATATCCCTGGCATTTCTCTTTCTTCTTATAAAACACAACACTGTCTCAAGAGAATACAGTGAGGAAGACATTTCTCTCTTTGGTCTCCAGCACACACACACACACACACACACACACACACACACACACACACACACACACAACTATATACACACACCAAACAGACAGACAGACAGACAGACAGAAACAAACAAATCCATAAAATGAAGCAATCGCGTCACTTAGATCTCTTCTGTTTTGGAAGAGCCAGTTCCATTCCTCTTTCTAGCTTTAGTGTTACCTGTGTTTGCCTTTTCCTCATCACCTTACAGAGAGCCTCACGTATACAGGATTTGAGCTTTTGGTCTGATAGACATGCTGTAAGTACCTTTTCTCCATCCATGGCTTCCTCCTCACTTTTGCTAAACACGTGTTAATTCTACTTCCTATCCTACAGGTAACGTAGTTGTTTTCACTGTTTTCCTCCCTTCAGGTTTCAGGGTGAGGGCAGCCCCACTAACTTGGCATTCTCAAAGTACAAGGCTCTTTTACTTTTTTAATTTCTTTTTATGGTGCTGGAGAGATGGCTCAGGGGTTAAAAGCATTGACTGTTCTTCCAGAGGTCCTGAGTTCAATTCTTGACAGCCACATGATGGCTCTCAGCTGTCTGTAACTCCAGTTCTAGGGGATCTGACACCCTCACACAGACACAGACACAGATGTAGGCAAAACCAGTGCACATACATTAAGAATAAATACATCAGGGGTTGGGGATTTAGCTCAGTGGTAGAGCGCTTGCCTAGGAAGCACAAGGCCCTGGGTTTGGTCCCCAGCTCCGAAAAAAAGAACCAAAAAAAAAAAAAAAGAATAAATACATCATTTGAAAATACTTATTTTAGCGAAGTGTGGTGGTACACACCTTTAAACCCAGCACTTGAGAGGCAAAGATGGGTGGATCTCTGTGAGTTGGAGGCCAGCCTGGTCTACAAATCAAGTCCAGGATAGCCAGGCCTGGTTATACTGGGAAACCCTGTCTTGAACCTGAGTCCCCTCCAACACACACACACACACACACACACACACACACACACACACACACACACACACACTTCATGTGTGTAAATACTGTATGTATGTATGTATGTATGTATGTATACATGCATGTATGTATTGCACCACTTGTGTGCTTGGTGCCAGTGGAGGTCAGGAGAAACCATCAAATCCCCGTGGAGATTCAGATGGTGAGAGCCACCATGAAGGGGCTGGGAACCCAAGCAAGGGCTTTTGGAAGATCAGCCAGTGCTCTCAACTGCAGAGCCTTCTCTGCAGCCCCTGCAGTGCTGAATTTGGAACTTCTTCTCCCTCCTGATCTCCGTTGCCACCAGAGGAGGTTTCACAGTGAGCTCTGGTCTTCTGGATTGATGAGGTCATTCACGCTGCTGCAGATCAGGTGGGTGGGTCTGGGGACCAAGCTCGGGCTTTCGGTCTGCAGACAAGGGATGTACAACTGCCTCATTTTTATGGGCCCTCAGACCTGTATCTCCCACACTGGAGTATCCCCCACACTGGAGTATCCCCCACACTGGAGTATTCCCCACACTGGAGTATCCCCCACACTGGAGTATTCCCCACACTGGAGTACCCCCCACACTGGAGTATCCCCTACACTGGAGCACAGGTAGGATTAATATACAAAGCAGGCCTAGAGTGCAGCCATCTTGGCCTCTCAGACAACCTCTTTAGGGTGGTTTCAGGTTTCCTTGTTTGAGCGAGGCGGATGGCAACCTTTCTAAACAGAACAATGCTGGGCCAATTCCCTGTGTAAACTTCTTCCTGAGACAGAGCCATCAAATGTGCTCATTGACTCGGCATGAACATGACAACCTGAGTTCAAGTCCTGCAACGGAAAAGTTGTCCTCTGAACTGCACTTACTTTTCACAGCCCTGCCATAAATAAATCAGTTTTGAAAAACTCTCTACAGAGCAATTTCATGGGACTGCTCTCGACGATAATAATTCAAAATGGAACACCGAGTGTGTGTGGGCCACTAACAAATTCCTATCCGTGGTTTCCTTCTCTCTACTCAACAGCACTAGGAGTCTACACTGCTGTCCTTTATCTAAAGGTGGAGTCGCACCCACAGGGCTCACCTGTGCTTCAGAGCTGGAAAAATGACCGGCAGGTTCAATGACTCCAGAAGGACATATTCACATGCAGGCTGGCATGTGCAAAGCCCTATATTCTGTCCCAAGGAAGACAAGGGTACAGGTGTGCTCAAACAGCTTCAGCTTCTGTGTGACATGATCCTAGCCCCAGCCCCTTGTGAGGAGGCTCTGAGCATCTGCCCGGATGCCTAGATTCAAGGTGACTGTCAGCATTAGCATTTCAGGATCCTGGTCTTTCGAAAAGACCGTCCCGGATCCTTCTCTACGGCCTTTTGTTAGCCTTTCTCCATTTGACAGTTTTTCTCTATTATAAAAAGGGGAAATTGAAGTATGAATTATTAACACAATCTTGGCATCTAAAAACTGCTTGTGACATGTTAGACAGATAAGGAACCAAAGGAAACAAGCAGATTTAGATGTGGGATCCAAACCTCTGTCACCATTTTTGCCTCAGAGGACACACACCAAGCTCACTTCCTTCTCTTTGGCCTTCCAACCCATGTTTCTGTCTTCCCTTCCTCTGTAAGAAGTGACCATAAGGCACCCGTACCCCGTGTGGAATGGATGCTGCCAAGTGTGCACCCCAAGGCCAGCTACCATGCCTGGCTATTTTGCTTCCCTGAAGATTTACCTCATCCTCTGAGTACTGGTCTTAAGCAGTACTTAAGACCAGTTTCACATTGCTGAAAAGAAACCCTCAGCTCATGGATGACTGGCAGCATCCTGCTCCCCGCTGCCCAGGCTCTGGGGTCCCTGGGGTAGAGCTTGGCCTGACATAGCAAGTCTTGCTGCAGCCCCATCACCTTAGCTTTCTCTCTGGGAGGTGGCAATAGTGGGACAACACAGGGGACATAATCAACTAAGCTCCCACCATGTCTACCACATCCCTCCCACTTCCCAGCAGGGTTAGATTTCTAGGGCTGCTGAAAAAAAGACCACAACTTTGGTGGCTGAAAACAGCGGACACTTATTCTTTCATATTTCTTCAGGCCAGAAGTCCATGATCAAGGCGTGGGTAGTGTAGGTTCCTTCTGAACCTCTGAACGAGAATCTGTCCCAAGCCTCTCTCCTAAATCTGGTGAGTGTTGGCAGACCTGGGTGTTATTTTTGTGTCTGAAATGCATCCCCCCGCCCCCGTGAGCTCATGTACTTTGAACACCTAGTTCCTAGCTGGTGGCACACTTTTGAGAGATCATAGAACCATCCGGATGGGGCACATAGTTGGCAAAGCTGGGTCACCAGGGACAGGCCTTTGAGGGTTATAACCCAGTTCTCTTTGCTTTCTGATCTGCCAAGATCTGAACAAGTTATACCAATGTTCCTGCTATGGTGGCCTGAGGCTTCTCACATCATGGACTGTATGTCCTGCAACTGTGGACCAAAGACACCTCTGAAGCTGCTTCTGACAGGCACTTGGTCGTAGTGATACGAAGTAATATAGAACCTCGAGATAGATCTCAGTTGGTAAAGTGCTTGTTCTGCAAGCATGAAGACCTGGGTTCAATTCCAGGTACTAACATAAAAAGCCAGGCAAGGTGCTGGTGAAGTAGAAATTTAAGGGTTCTTTGGAGTCAGTTGTGTTGGGTGGTGTTTTGCTGGGGCAGACATGTGAAGGAACATTTCACTGAAGCAGACACAGGAGAGAGGATGTTCTGTTAAAGCAAGCACATGAAAGGACACATGATGAAGGATTCTTTGCTAACAACACGCTTGTATTGGTCTGTCACACATTGTGTAGTTGAGCTGCATTTGTTGTGACTCTGCAGACTCGGGCTGATTGGAGGCATGTGCTGAGGTAAGACAGGTGCTGAGGTAAGACAGGTGCTGAGGTAAGACAGGTGCTGAGGTAAGACAGGTGCTGAGGTAAGACAGGTGCTGAGGTAAGACAGGTGCTGAGGTAAGGCACTGGAGGACACATGATGTTTGGAGGGTATAAACAGGACTTGATGGGGTGAGGGAGGAGAGCTTGGCTTGCTGGTACAGTTAGCTGTGCAATGCTTGTGGGTCTCCAATCTTCGCTAATCTTCCCTTTCCCGAGAGAGGCACAGTTGAGAACTCCTGGTGTTCCTGCTGGTCCCTCCTGCTGAGACTGAGGCCTGGCTGTCTTTGTTAGGTTGTGTCATCATGTCATTGCTGTTGCTAACATGACTCTACCGAGCTGGACTGCTGGTGTACTGTGAAGTGTTTGCAAGTGGATTGAGCTGCCGCTGCCAGCTAGCTTGTGAACTGAACTGCTGATTTCCAGACAACATAGATGGGAGTTGCACCAAAGAACCTTTCTAAACAGGTCCACTCCCCACCCCCTTATCCTTTCTTTCCCACTGGTGGGTGGTGGGCTACAAAGGAGATCAAAGCATTTAAGAACCTTTATTAAGGGCTGGAGAGATGGCTCAGCGGTTAAGAGCTCCGACTGCTCTTCCAAAGGTCCTGAGTTCAATTCCCAGCAACCACATGGTGGCTCACAACCATCTATAAAGAGATCCAATGCCCTCTTCTGGTGTATCTGAAGACAGCTACAGTGTATTTATATATAATAAATGAATAAATCTTTAAAAAAAAAAAGAACCTTTATTAAAAATAGGATTCGAGGGCTGGTGAGATGGCTCACAGGTTAAGAACACTGTCTGCTCCTCCAGAGGTCCTGAGTTCAATTCCCAGCAACCACATGATGGCTCACAACCCTCTGTAATGGGATCTGATGCCCTCTTCTGGTCTGCAGGCATACATGCAGGCAGGAAGCTATATGATGTATACATAATAAATAAAATAAAAAAATAGGATTCGAAAAGAATTAAAGTTACAGGATGGAGAGATGCCCCAGAAGTTAAGAATACCGGTTGCTCTTCCAGAGGACCTGGGTTCAGTTTTCAGCACCCAAATGAGGACTCACAACCATCTCTAACTTCGGTTCCAGGAAATTCGATGGCCTTACCTCACCTCTGCAGGCAACAGGCATGCACCCAGTATACAGACATATATGTAGGCAGAACACTTGTACACTTAGAAGAATAAAGACCAGGGATGGCAGTGCATGCCTATAAACTGAGAACTGGGGAGGAAGAAGCAGACAGACTCCAGGGCTTGCTGACTACCGGTTTAGCCAAATCAGCAAGCTCAGCTGGAGAGAACTGAGGGAGATGCACACAGTAGCTGACCCAACTGACAGTTTTTGGCTAGTGGATGTGTAACTCTAACCTTCCTTTTTCTTCTTCATGATGCAGTCTCTGTGACTGTCCTTTTTTTCCTCTTATAAGGACATTTGGATTGGGGGTTGGTCTGTCGCTGCTAGATATTCAAATGCTAAATTCTGTATCCCAAGATCTGGTTGCCCCAAGACTAATTCCCACATACACCAGTTTTAGTTGTGCAAACCTTGCTATTGGTTAAATAGAAATGACTATAGCCTATCACTGAGAGACTAGGGAGACCTGGACTTTGAGTTACAGGGCAGGGCGTCACAGGGAGGGAGAGAAGGAGGAGAAAGGAGAGTGAAGGAGGAGGAAAACAGAGAGAATAGGAGGTCTCTATTAGCCATGATGGGCCAGGAGCTCATGCCCCTGAAATGGACTTTGAGGACATGCTGATGGAGCAGAAGTGACAGGGCGAGATTCAAACAGCAAGCGCTTGGGTAACACACCTGGGAAGTAGGCAGTTTAGCGAACAGAAATATAGATTAGGGGTAATCCCCCAATAATTGTGCTAGAGATGTTTAAAAAGCCATAGGACTCTGCCTTGATTATTGGGGGAGCAGGCTGGCTGGGTCATATTAGTAACTAATAGAGTTTATTCAACTTCATGTATACATTTGAAATCGGATTTAGGTTCTTCTTCCTGGTAAAGCCACCTTTCCAAATGCTAGAAGCATCTTTTAGTCAGGTGGCCATGATTTAACTTAGAATGCTAGCCCTGCTTATGTTTCCAAAGAGTCGAGAAATCACCCTGGATCCTGGGAACGTCCGCAGCAATGGTCCTCTTGTGCTCTCTCGGGTTGGTCTTGCCTTGACATTTGATTAGGCAGGCTCACCTTTGTCAGGAAGGGAGCAGGAAACAGAGGTGATTCACTGATAACAGGACTGGCGGCCAAGAAGACAGGCAAATCATTACCAACACAGAGAGTTCTGCAATGCGGGAACATCAAGTCCAGGGGCAAAGAGCTCCTTTGGCACCATGCAAATGAGAGTGCCAACCTGAGGTCACCAGGCCACTGAGAGAACACTGGGGAGGGAGCAGGCTGGCAGAAGAAGAGTGGGGCTAATGTTGGCCTGCGGACTTCACATAGCATCAAGGAGAGAAGCTTTTTGTTCTGCCATTGGTTCACCCACCACCATTACATGACACCACAGACCCTGGTCCTGGCTATCTGATCTTTTTGTTTTTGTTTTTTGTTTTTCAAGGAGAAACTGGAAATCTGGATTTCCAAAAGTCAACAACTATGTCAAAATGTCAAGAAACAGTTATGCTCTGACCTTGATGCTATGACCCCTGCTCGACTGTGTGTGATCATCCGCTCCTACCTACGAGCCTTACAGGTAGCTGTCCTCATCAGACTCTTTCCGATGCTGTGATAGAGAGACGTCCCAAGGCTTGGTTTCCGGTCTGAAGGAATTCAGAACCTCTCGAGCTATCAGACTCGGAAGCTGGGAGGCGTAGATGATATATCTTTACAAATCCGCGCCAACCCCACAAGACTGCGTGATCTTAGAGCAAGTCTCACTTACTAGAAAGTTCTTTGTCCGATCGGAGCCAGCATCAACCCCAGGTGCAGAGAGAGCATACACACACGTATGTATTCTCACATCTACACGTGTGTGAGAATCAGAAGCAACTACAGAGGGTGTGGCAAACATGGAGAGGATTGTTAGGGCTTGCTAGCCAGCCAGACCAGAAAAGGGGGTGGTGGAATTCCAGCAAGACCCTGTATGAAGGCGATAAGGCAGAGAGTGATGGAGGAGGACACTCAACACCTTCCCTTGACCTCCACACATGTGGGCACACACAGAGAGCCACACAGATGCACACCTCACACATACACGTGGACCACACACAGCCACATCAAAACAAAGCAAACTAAATAGGCTGCTTGTAGAGGCTGACCTCACCTAGCTTTATTTGCAGATGTGCAAGGGAGTTTTGTGTATTTGGCTTTTGTGTGTAAAAACATGTGTTTGGGGGGTTGGGGATTTAGCTCAGTGGTAGAGCACTTGCCTAGCAAGCATAAGGCCCTGGGTTCGGTCCCCAGCTCCGAAAAAAAGAAAAGAAAAAAAATGTGTTTGCTTAATGGAGCTTGACCTGTGTGATGTGAAAAGGGGGTGGAGGGCAGGCTGATAGCTGGGATTCTGGGGTCAAACAGCATGGCGCCTCCTTTATTTTTTGTTAACTAATTTATTTATTTTGTTTTTTTAAAGACAGTTTCTCCACGTAGCCCTGGCTGTCCTGGAATTCACTCTGTAGACCAGGCTGGTCTTAAACTGAGAGATTTGCCTGCCTCTGCCTTCCCAGTGCTGGGATTAAAGGTGAGTGTCACCGTGTTTGGCTTCATGGGTGCTTCCTTACTATGGGTAAATTGCCACTGTGGACCTCAGTTTTTAATCTGTAAATGGGTATGAATACACATCTACCTTACAAACAGTTGAAAGCGTTTAGAATGGTGAAGAATGGTGGTGTATGCCTTTAATCTCAGCATGTGGGAGGCAGAGGCGGAGGCAGACAGCGGGGCTGTACACAGTGAGATCCCGCCTCAAAAAAAAAAAAAAAAAAAAAAAAAAAGGGAAGCAAAGATACCCAAACAACAGCTCAGTCACAGCCAGTGCCTGACTCCGGGCTAAGTCCCTTCACGGTTAACCGATCACTCATAAGGAAGGGCCATCCTCTTTCTCCCAGCTGCTTCATTTTTAACTGGAAAGGCCGTACAAGGCAGCTCCGGGGTTTAACGTTTGCAGCTGTCCAGCTGCGCTCGGCAGGAGTTTACCTCCAGCTGAAACCAAAGCTGGGTACAGGGTGCCCTCGCCTGGCAGAGTCAGGTAAAGGCGACTCCAGCCTGGCCTAGGCTAATCTCACCGGTACAAGGATGTTCCTCCTTCATAGAGAAACTGGCCTGGGGCAGAGCGTGGGAGGCTGACACCTTTAAGTCTTCCCAACTAACTGTCACCTGCTTTCATGTTTTTTTTCTTCCCTCTAAACCCACTCTGGCGCCTTGTTATAAACGCTCAGTGTATACGTCTGAGAAGTGAAGAGGGGGGAGCAGCCTATGATCATCTGATTGCTGTGGACCCTGGATGAGCCTCTTAGCGCCAGAACCAAGGGGTCTGTAGAAGAGTTCAAGGTCACCTTCAGCTACCTACCAAGTTGGAGGCCAGCCTGGACAACAGGAGACCCCGTTTCAACCTCTTCTCTCCCCTCCCCTCCTCTTCCCCCTTTTTGTCTCCCCCTCCACTCCAGAAAAAGAGTCAGATTCAGGGAATTGCTAACTCTGGGAACAACCAAGCCCATGCTGAAGTCGGGAGGCTGGAACAGTAGTCAGGAAAAGCCACTTCACAAACACTATGTCGGAAGCAGAACTGACATAGAGGATAGAACGTTTGGCAAAGCTACACACATTTCTGACGTTGCTGCTAAGGGGGCAAACATATCGTTGGACACGTTTGTTATAGTAAACGTTTATCCAGTACACGCTGTTGCATCCACACCCATTTTACAGACAGACAGGCTGAAGCTCAGAGAGGACACTTGGGCAATGAGGACCAGGGTTCCCCAGTGGCTGAGTCTGTAGGGATATGAAAGGAACCCTTGGCACCCACCTATAGCATTCCGGAAAGAGAAAGGCTGAGGTAGGATGGAGAATCCTATTTCAAGGACTGGAAGATGCTTACATGGCATTTACACAGGAGGGGGCCTGAAGGAAGGGTCAGGGAAGAGGGGAGGGAGGTACCTGGACAGGGATAGAACAGTGTTGGGAGGGGCAGAGTCCAGTCCCACCTCCTGAAGTAGGTGTACCCAACCCTTGGACCTCATTCCTCTGTTTTGTCACCAGCGAATCCACAGTGAGAGGCTGGGAGGCAGGTGAGGATGCTTCAGAATGGACGGCCTAGAACACCCTTCAGCCAATAGCCAGGCTCCTGCTAGCCCCACCCCTGGCACAGGGACCTCAGTGTGCAAAAGCACACACGGGAATGGAGGTGCAAAGGGCAAGTGGAGGGGCCAGGGAGCCCAGTGGCCGGACAGAGGCATCACTGAAGCTTGGCCTTAGAGAAGGGGCATCTGGTGGCCATTTGTCATTGTGCCTATGTCCCTGGCATTGTTGGCAGCAGTCCCTTGTATCCAGCCTGGTACATATGTATATATTTGAAAAGCCCTGTCCGTCTGCTTCTTCTCCTCCCCTCCTCACAAGCAAGATAAGACTCTTAAAGTAGCCCAGGCTGGCCTCAAATCTGTTATATACCTAAGGATGACCTTGAACTCCCGATCCTCCTGCCTTCACCTCTCAAGGGCTGGGATTACAAGTGTGTCCTACCAGGCCCGGCTGTTCCATTTTCTTTTAAACAAACAGCACCATAGACCTATTGTTCTACACTCTGTTTTCTATTTCTTCACGAAACACACCTTGAAATGTGTTTGATATTAAGAAACTGGCTGTCTCTGCAAGATGGCTCCATGGGTAACGATGCTTAGCACTAAGCCTAATGCTCTGAGTTCAATCCCTAGGACCCACATGGTGGGAGGAGAGATTCATTACCACAAACTGTTTTATCATATGCACACACAATAAACTTAAAAAAATTTGCTATTCCTCTCTGGGGATCGTACCATTACATAACAAGCCTTCCACGGAAGGCCATGTAGTCCTTTTTTCAGCCTTTGACTTTTAACGTCATCACTCACACATGCGTACGTCTTTGGGCTAAATTCTTAGAAGTGTTGGGTCAAAGGGTGAGTTTGCTATCTTGTCAGCAGTTACCAGAGTGTAGTTTATGAAAGTTTCCAAATGCTATGTCCTGGGGGTGGGGGCTGCTGTTTCCTCAAAGCCTTACCAACAGTGTGCAGTCACACTTGAAAGCGTATGCATCTAAGTAAATTTAAGAAAGAAAAGCAAATATTACCTTTCTTCAAAGCCAATGCAATGTAGCAAAGGGCTTTCCACGCTCCTCTGGCACTAATGAGACGCCTTTCCCCCTCGGAGTTCTCTCCTTGTTCCCTTTCCATTATGAAAGGATAAGAGAACCAATCACTAAGAGATCACAGCAGTCCTAAACATGTGTGTGCAAGAGAACAGAGATGTAAAACATACGAAGCAAAGGCTGATGGGTCGGGAAGAACAAACTGAAGATTTCCATAGCCTTTCATCACTTGGAAGAATGATTAAGCAGAGAATCAGCAAGGTTATAGAATTCAGCATTGTCCTTAATCAGCAGCACATAATTGACATCGGACATCTAGGTGACTCACTATACAGCGACAGTCTACACATTTGTTCCAGGTGCTTGAAAAATGCACAAAGATTAAGCACATCCTGGGGGTTGTCTTCCTTTGTTTCTCATTGTGATAGAAAAAAAAAACCCTTACCAAAGGAACTTAAGGCTTCATTTTGGCTCCCAGTTCACAGAACAGACCATCAAGGAGGGAAACTGAAGGCAGCAGAAACATCCACCATCCGGCCACGTCACGTCCACAGTGAGGAAAGCCCAATGGATACATACATGCTAACATCCAGCTCCCTTTCCCCGTCTTATAGAGGTCCAGGGTCTCCCGCTGGGGAATGGTCCAACTAAAATGGGTCTTCCCACATCAACATCAACCTATGCGACCCAGATAACCCCTCATAGGCAGGACCATCTCCGAACTGGTTTTAGAGTTTTCAAGTTAAAAATCGACACTGACCATCACACGAGTCAAAATTCAAATCTCTTCCAAATTGAAAAGAATTAAAATTCTACAGAATGTATTCTCTAACCACAGTGGAATCAAGCTAGAGTTTAAGGACAAAATAATAATAGGAAAATGTCTGAATCTTTTCAAAGCTAAGCCACACTCGTCTAAATAGTTCACAGGTCAAAAGGAAGCCATCAAGAATTTATTGTTGTGTGCACTCACACAGTCTCAGTCTCTCTCTCTCTCTCTCTCTCTCTCTCTCTCTCTCTCTCTCTCTCTCTCTGTGTGTGTGTGTGTGTGTGTGTGTGTGTGTGTGTGTGTGTGGTATGTGTGTGAGTGCCAGCATACACATACAGCACTGCACATGTGGAAGTCAGAGGACAACTTCCAGGACTGGGTTCTCCTCTTCCACCTTTAAGTCAGGAGGTCTTTGCTGCTGCTTATCTTTGCAAACTTCCACAAACTCCCAGGTAATTTTCCTGTCCCTACTGCTCACCTTGCCAGAGAAAGTCTGGGAATACAGATGCACAACATCCCACCACATCTAGTTGTGTCTTGTGTGCGTGGTACTGTATGTTTACTTGAAAACTTTAACCCCAGGAGAATCATTTTGTAATTATTTTATTTTTTGAAATTATACTATCTCCCTTCCCTTTTCTCCCTCCAAAGATCCCACAAAGCCACCTGCCACCCCAAATCCCTTTAATTTCATGGCCTATTTTCCTTAGTAGATATATAGTAGTAGGTGATATATATATATATATCATATATACATATGTATATATAATATATATCATCTATTCATCCATCCGTATTTCTAAATACATACATACATAGAACCTACCAGGTCCATATAATGTTACTTGTATGTATATATTTTCAGGGCTGACTGATATTGCATAAGCAGTTGGTGTTTTCTCCCGGAAAGGGTATTTCTCCCCATCTCTGCCTTCCGTAGCTGCTTTTAGTTCTTCGTTTAGCGTCGGGGACTTGGTGAGCTTTCCCTCTTCCATGTAAGCCTCCCTCTTGGTATTACTCTTGTTCAGGGTGTGTTTAGCCAGGCGTATTTGTGTGATCTCATGCGTGTAGCTGCTCTGACGTTTCTAGGACACACAACTTCACACCAAACCCTTTCTCTGGCTCATAAAACCTTTCCTCCTCCTCTTCCACAACCCCTGAGCCTCAGGTTCAGGAGTCGTATAGATGTACGGTTGGGACTGGGATCTACACTTCTGCATTCTGATCAGTTCTAGTTTTCTGTAATGTAATCCGTCTTCTGTAGAGAGACGTTTCCTCAGTGGGGGGGTTGAGAACTACACTGATCGCAGTTCAACCTCTTACTGAGTGGGCCGGAAGTCCAATCTGAGAGCTGTTGCTTACCACTACTGTGCCTTAGGGCTCAAAAGTGTCATCGATGGGTAGGACTGCTGGTTCCTTCCCTCCTTAGAAAGCTTGCACGGTGCCTTCAGGTACCATGATTTAGTTCTCAGGGAGGGGGTTTTCAGGTCAGATTAAAAAAAAAAAAAACTTGGATTCTGGAAACTGAATTCAGAACCAATTCCATGAAGTTGTCTTCTGGGCTTCACATGCGTGCTAAGGCATCTGTACCCACACACATACACCACACACACACATATTCAACAACAATTATAGATTTATTTATTTATTTTATGTACAGCCTTCTGCCTGCATATGTGACTGAAGGCCAGAAGAGGGCACCAGATCTCATCACAGATGGTTGTGAGCCACCATGTGGTTGCTGGGAATTGAACTCATGACCTCTGGAAGAGCAGTCAGTGCTCTTAACCACTGAGCCATCTCTCCAGCCCTCAACAACAATTATAATAGTAAAAAGTTTAAATGTTATAAAAATAAAATAAATCTCAAATTAGGGGCTAGCAAGATGGCCACCAAGCCTGATGCTCTGAGTTCGATTCTTGGGATCCACATAAGTCAAAGGAGAGAACCAAGTCTCACAAGTTGTCCCCAGACCTCCATATGCAAGCTCAGGTGACCTGGGCACACAGAAATGCATAAATAAATGAGTAAAAACAAATCTAATAAGAAATTATAGGGGGTTGGGGTTTAGCTCAGTGGTTAGAGCGCTTGCCTAGGAAGCGCAAGGCCCTGGGTTCGGTCCCCAGCTCCGAAAAAAAAAAAGAACCAAAAAAAAAAAAAAAAAAAGAAATTATAGAAGACAAAACTGATCTTATATTTCAAGGCTCTCAAGAAAGGAATGCCCAAGTTTAAATAGTTCCACTGGGTACTACTAAAGATTAGAATTAACAGAGATTGGAGAGAAGGCCCAGGGGTTATGAGTGATGATTGCTTTTGCAGACGACCCAGGTTTGATCTCCAGGTTGATGATTACCTATAATTCCGAGGGTCTGATCCCCTTTGGCCTCCAAAGGCACCTGTACCCAGGTGGTGCATATATCTCACACAGGCACATACATAATATAAACACAAATAAAAGTGTTTTAAAGAGTTAATAGGAGTTCTGTATAGTCTCTTTTACAAAACAGAAGAAGAGGAAATACTCCTGTGTTTGTCAACTTTCTATAACTATAACAAAATCCTTCAGTCAATCAACTTATCAGGAGAAAGGGTTAGCTGGGCACGGTAGCCCAAGGCTGTATTCTCAGTACTTGAGAAGCTGAGGCAGGAGGATTTCAAGTTTGAGGTGGGACAGGGCTACATATTGAGTTCAAGGCCAGTCTGGACTACATAGTGACAGGAGAGGTGGGGGACAAATAGGGAAAAGAAAGGGAGAGGACAGAGGAGAAAGGAGAGGGAACAGTGTGTGTGTGTGTGTGTGTGTGTGTGTGTGTGTGTGTGTGTGTGTGTGTGTGTGTGTGTGTGAGAGAGAGAGAGAGAGAGAGAGAGAGAGAGAGAGAGATCAATAATTTTGGCTCGTGGTTCTGTAATGGGAACACTAGAGTTTGTGATTGTGATAGTTGTCACAATAGAGGCCAGTGAGCACAGGTGGGGGTTGAATCTTTAGGTTGTGTTCTAGTCACACAGTCTCGATCTGAGTTACAATGGGTTAACAAGGATGGGGTGGGGAGTGGGGAAGAGGAAAAAGTGGGCAGGGGCAGAGCGCCCTGGTTTGCTTTCTGTTGCTGTGATAAACACTAAGTTCGAAATCAACTCGAGAAGGGAAGAGTTTGTTTCAGCCTTCCCTTCCAGATAAGCCGCCACTGGAGGAAGTCAGGGCAGGAACTCAAGGCAGGAACCTGGAAGCAGGAACTGAAGCAGAGACAGTGGGTAATGGTCGCTTACAGGCTCGCTCAGCCAGCTGTCTTATACACCTCAGAGCAAGTACTCAGGGTGGCACCACTCACAATGGGTTGGTCTTCCCACGTCAATCACTAAGAAAGAAAAGGCCCCCACACGCCTGCCTACAGGCAATGTGGATGAAGGTGTTGTCTCAATCCAGGTCCCTCTTCCCAGGTGACTCCAGCTAGTGTCACGTTGACAACACAAAACAAAGAAACAGACAAACAACCCGACCAGGACAGCCTGGTGTGAGATACTTTCCTATGAATTATGGTCCAGGAAGACTCCAGAGGCCCCTAAAGTAACTCAGGTTGTTGCCACTATTGTCCTCCAGAATTAGACAGTTCTCAGTTACTGTTGCATCGCCATGAAGAGGCACCATAACCAAAGCAACTCTTATAAAGGAAAGATTTTTTTAAAATAAATATACCATTTCACTCTTTCCTTCCAAGCACAGTTTCCGTCCCTCCTTCCCTCCTAGTACCTCCCTGTCTCTTACTGAATCTACAACTCTTTTGTTTCTTAAATCTTTTTTTAAAAGACTTGTTTACTTATTTTATGAATACACTGTAGCTGTCTTCACACACACCAAAAAGGACATAGGATCCCATTACGGAGACTGTGAGCCACCATGTGGTTGCTGGGATTTGAACTCAGGACCTCTGGAAGAGCAGTCAGTGCTCTTAACCACTGAGCCATCTCTCCAGCCCATCCTCTGTTTCTTAAACAGAAAGAATTTAATTGTCGGCTTGCTTACAGTTTCATAGGATTAGTCCGTTCTCATCATGGTGGGAATATTTCAGAAGCATGGTGGCACTCATGGTGCTGGGGCAGTCATTGAGACAGACAGACAGACAGACAAAAAGATAGATAGAGAAGGGAGTTCATACTTGTTACTGTGAGCCTAGTCAAAGACCCACAGCTGGGGAAATCACAGGTCCTCAGGAGGAGCCTACTACGATTGAGCTAAATTAATGTGCTGTCTCCTAAAATATTCTCTTATACTCACAGAGTGGCATAGCCCTCAGTTTTGGTCAGAAAAATCTCTTTTTCAGCAGATGGCAGGTGATGTAAATAACCGTGGCTGGCTGAGGTGCTGAGGGTGACTGGTGAGCTCTCAGCTCATGTCAGCCTCTCTCAAAGCTCGGGGGAACACCTCAGAAGCAGGAGCAGAAAGGATGTAAGAACTGAATAAAGGGGAGGGACGTTGGGACGCACAGGACAAGGTCATTGCAACCAGAACTCACAACTGCAGTTACCTGCACAGGGCCTGCACAGGGCTGGATCCCTGGCGACAATGAGTCATGAATGAAGGAGGGGCCCTGGGATGGTGCTAAAATTCCTTCCTAGGAGACATAAGCAAAATCTACTCCTCTCCCCAAATCACCCGAGGCGTGAATCTGCTGAAGATCACTCTGGGGAACCAGTGAGTTCACTGAGCTTCCTGACAAAGCACATACAGGTACAGGCCAGGGGTTACTTGAAGGGGTGTGGACGATCCTCTTCCCAAAAGGCCATACCTGGAAAGCCTCTATTCAGCAGGGATGAGGGCTTCTTCAGCAGCTAGGTAGCTGGAGCCCACATCCCCGGTTGCATACTCCAGTCCCTCCCCAGGCCATGTTCGATGTAGGCAGAGTTGCATATAACAGGTGGCAGGGTGCAGCTAAATACTCGGGAGAGGGTCTTGTGCTTCTCCTTGCTACTCCATGAGGAGACAGACAAGTCCGACTGGGGCAAACTTTTTACAAAGGGGCCAGCTGAACTCCCCGGAGATGGTATTTCCTTCCTGAAAGCTATTGGCATTTATAGCTGCTGAGGGACAAGTCATACTCTTCAGGGGTACAGCCACTGGTGAGTTATCTGTGCTCCTGTGCATTGCTCCTCAGTCATCCATGGGAGCAGCTTGTGAATCACCAAAAAAGACTACAGAAGGAGAACTTCTTGAAGAGCAGCTGGGGGCGAGCAAGGAAGGGAGGGCAGAGGGCGGAGAGAGTAACACATTGCAACTTGTAATTTTTCTTTCTTTCCTTTTGAGATAGGGTCTCTGTAGCCCAGGCTGGACTGGAACTAATTAGACCAGACTGGCCTCGAACTTGTGACAATCCTCCTGGCTCTGGTTCCCGAGTGTGGGAATTACAGGTACGTACCACTAGGCCCAGCTCTTTACTTTTATCTTGCGCGGGTCGTACACCTGAAGCAGTAAAGGCTCAGGGAAGTAAATTGGCTAGAGCCTGAGAGTTCTGCCTTGTTTTGACCTCTGATTCACTGGCTGAACGAAAGGGAGAAGAACCGCCGCTCCCTCCCAGTCGGCTGCCAGGGGTCCAAAGGCCACATAACATTTGCATAATATTTTTGATTTTTGAGGCAGAGACCGAACTTCGGCCTCGCTCCCTCTCAGATCAGTGCCTTGACCTAGGCTCCGCCCTCAAGTTTCAGCCCCCAGCAAGACTCATGAATATTCAAATAAGAAGATATTTAAAGACGCCGGCGCCAGGCGTAGATCCCTGCCCCGCGCCGCCCGGCCCCCTTCACAGAGTTCATCATTCCTAGCGGAAGCGCCGCCAGCATGGCTGATAAACTGCCCTACAAAGTCGGTGAGTCCCAGGGTTCAGTCCTCCGTGGCGACTTGGCTCCCGTCCTGGGTTTGTTGTCAGTACGGACCTGCGTCTTATTTAGGTGGCGGCCTCGGGGCACCCGGGACCCCTAGAATCGCTGGCCTGGCCGCGCAGGTGCCTGGGGACTGGAGTCCACACGCCGCCGAGAGTCAGAAGTGGAAAGCGGCTTCGGACTACCAGTCCCGGCGTGCCTCGCGGCAGGCGCCCTGAGCGGTAGCGCGGGCTGCGATCCCTGGTCCGGCAGCGTGCTCCTCGCGGAGAGACCGGCCCTTGGGAAGCGGCCATAGAGGCCCTGGCCCTGCGCTTTGGCGGCTTGGGTGGCCACTAGCAAGGGCCCACCGGTGGTCTTCTGGGCCTTGAGCAGGGCGGGAGAGAGCATCGGTGCTCCAGGTGTTAATAAGGAGAGGCCTGGAAACGGCCAGTACCGGTGCACCGGGGACTTAGGGTCAGATCAGCTCTGTCTGTGGTGATGATCTAGTGGATGACTAGAAAATTTGGAGTGGTTAGAAATTACTGTTCATTTTGTCCCGATTACAAAAAGCTGTCTGAGTAAACACACCTTCACTTAAGCGTTTACAGTGAGTGGGATGGGCACTGCCTTGTAGCTTTATTCTAGACCAACCCGTTTTATTATTGTAGCTCTCTATGGAAGGAACGATTTTACGTTTACAATGAAAATCCAGAGGTATAAAGGTCATTTTCCCAGAATCTTGTAATTGAAAAGTGGTTGGCTAGAATTTGGACCCAGGCCATCATGACCTCTAAGGTCATCATCCCTTTCCCTGTTGTCTGTATGCAAGGCAATATACTTGAAACAACCCTAATGAAATTTCAGCACAATCCAATTCAGACTGTGCCTAGTGACACAAACTTTTAATCCCAGGCCAGCACTCACTACTGAGGCCAAGGGATCATCGATCATCTGATTTCAGAGATCAGCCTGAGCACACAGTGAATTCCAGATCAACCTGGACAAAATAGGGAGACCCTGTCAAAACAAAACAAACAAACAGAAAAACAAAGCAATTCAGGCTGGCTAGCTTTTAAAATAATTTCAATACTCCATTAAATTGGAGAGGGTCCCCAACATAAGATGGATGCTATCCCTTTACACAGGGGAGGAACCTAGGAAAATTCTTAAGATAGTTCATCAGCCAGCACTGTAGATTATTGTCTCCATTGCGTAGATGCTGAGACTGAAGTCCAGAGAGGTTTAAGTCAGTGTTGTCTTGGTGGAAGAGCTAGAATGGAGGCTTGCTGTACTGTGGAGGGGTTGGGGGACCCCGGATTGTATGGATGAGGATAAGGCTGGGTTCTTGCCTGTGAGGGGAGGAGGTGTGAATCATCCATCAAGGAGGGTATACTATAAGCTAGACCTTACTCTCTTGGCACCTCCTATAATCCTTGGGTTCAGGTTCAGGTAGATCAACCTTATTTTGAAGAAGTGGGTTTAGGAAGGGTGGCACAGTTTGGCATGTTCTTTTTGACAGCTGCTCCTGTGATTTCTGTAACCCTCTGGTTCTCTTGGCACTAATAGCTTCCAGGTCTGATATACTAGCTTCTCCTGTCCCTGTGGAGTGGAAGTCCCATCGAAAACTCTGGGACTGGCACAGTAGCCCCAAGGGCATTGAAAAAATCGTTTTTAGCTAGAGGGACAAGTAATAGTAAATGGGGTAGAATTTAAACAGGATAACAAAAAACAAACCAAAAACCCAAACAACACTTTGTCCTCACCATGGGTCCTGCCCTTTACCAGCTGGGGATTTGGACTGCTACAGTTGGAATAGGTTCTCTTCCTTCCTTTTTAATTTCGTTGGTGGTTTGCTTGTTTGGGGCTGGAGGTGTCAGATCCCCTGAAACTGGAGTTATGGCAGTTGTGAGTTACCATGTGGGTGAGAGCTCTTAACCACCAAGCCATCATTCTAGCCCCCTCCTTTCTTATTTCCTCCATTTCATTCATCTTTATTTTTTTCCCTTGTCCTGTACCATTTCTTCATGAATCTTTGCTCATTTATTTTTAGCAGCTGGTATGGTTGGTAAACATTTTCTGACTGTGCCAGGGCCTGCTGGTCACTGGAGGTATGAAAGAGACCCGGGCGCAAGGTGTGGCAGATAGACTCATAGAGTATAGCACAGTGTTAGTTTTATGTGAGGAGATCTTTTCTCTCCATGGTTACCAGTTCTCATCTCTCCTCACAGGTCTCTGGTCTTCTTGCTACCATTTTGTTTGCCTGTTTTTTGAGCCTCAGCTGGTCTTGAATTCGATCTTCCTTTAGCCTTCACAACACTGTTTATAGGCACATGTTGTTGTAGTTGGCCAGTAGAATCTTTTCACAAGAAAAGTCTGGTCATCAAATAATACCTCCTTTGAAACTCTAGGTGACCTAGCTCACTGACAGTGAAATCCTGATTTATTTTAAAGCCTCTGTTTGAGTCGGCCTGCCCGTTTTTAGTTTGTTCTTTTTTCTTTGCTCATTTTTATTACATGTGTATGCGTATTTTGCCTGAAGGTATGTCTATGCACCTCATGCATGTGATGCCCACAGAGGCCAGAAGAAAGTGTTGGTTCCCTGGAACTGGAGTTATAGACAGTCGTGAGACTCTATGAGCTGCTAGGAATTGAACCCCAGAACAGCCAGTGCTCTTCACCATTAAGGCATCTCTCCAGCCCCTCAGTGTTCATGCGTGTTTGAGCATATACCAAGCCTGGTACTTGGTATGAGCCTTCCAGGCTAACTACCTTTGTTTAAGCCCTATGATGGGAGAGACCTATGTGTCTGAGCAGCTAGTGAGGAGAATAGAGTGGAGATAGAAACAGTTGCTAGACTCGAGTGGGATCTGAAGCACAGGTAAGGATTGGGATTTGAAATTTTTAAAAGGTTGTCCACTGGGCTGTAAGGAGCATGGTATGTGGGAACAAAGGGGACCGTGGAGCTGCTTTGTTGGTCCAGTTTAGACGAGGGTGAGATGTTCAGTCAAAACCATGCTGATGGAGGTGGGGTATGACGGCCCACATCTTTAACCTCAGCACAGTGGGAGGCAGTTACCTGTGAGTTTGCTGCTAAGTTGCTCTACACAGCGAGTTTCAGGGCAACCAGAGCTATATAAGAGGCCCTCAAAAAAAAAAAAAAAAAAAAAAGGAACCCAACAACAAAACCCAGCAAAAAAACATGCTGACAGAGGCAAAAATGGGAACAAGAAATTTTACAAGGTTTTGGCCGGAGTGGTTGGTTGAGTGGTGGTTTCATTTTCTAAAATGGGAAGATTGAGGGTGTTAGGCCAAGGAGTCTTGAGGGCTCGCACTTGACGGACCATAATTGGCCATGGGTCCAGAGCTGCTGAATCAGCAGTTGGATCGTGCGTCTCAAATTCGTGGGAGAGGTTTGCACTGGAGGTAAATACGTGGGAAGGTATTCAGAATCATACGGCTAGAACTTGTCGAGCATTGCGAAGAGCTACTATGGATCCCCGAGGGTTCCCAGAGTTTGCCAGATGAAGAGCAGCCAGGAACGTAGGAGGGAAAGGTCAATAGAGAATCAGATGCCAAGGAAAGAAAGCATTTCAGAAATGAAGGAGTCGTTAGTGGAGCCCCTGCTCCTGTGAGAAACCTGAGCATAGGTAATTACTTCAGTGGCCCCCGGTTACCTAGGTGATCAATGCAATGGTCAGATCTGAAGGAGTGAGAACATGGCCCGGGACCAGTTCATCTTTTGCATCAGACAAGAATGTCTAGTTAACCACAGATGGAGTTTTGACATTACGTTATCAAGTTGATGGGGAAAGATGTTTAGGGAGAAGAGAAGGAAAGTAAACTAGGGAAATGTGGTAGGATTGATTGCTGGGATGTGTCAGGTTTCCCTCAGGTTTCACATTCATAGAAAGCAAAGTGTCTTCCTGTGGCTGTCATTCTCCTACCTGGTCCAGTGGCTTAGGTACAGTGGAGGGCTGGCTCTCACTAGGTGGGAACTTTGTTGTTGTTTTGTGTGTGTGTGTCTGTGTGTGTTTTGTTTTCGAGACTAGGTCTCTGAAGCTTAGAATGGCCTCAGAATCATGGCAGTCTTAGTAACTCAGCTTCCCTAGTTCTGGGATTGCAGGCATGGAGCCCCTCACCCCAGCTTTAAGTAGGAGCTTTGCCTAGCCAGTTCTCAGAGTCTTAAGAGAGCAGGGGATGGACAATGAAGTGGAGATCATGAAGGGAACACTAGGAATTGATAAAACTCAACAGTTTATAGATTCTGAGCTGGCTGCTTCCTCTTGAGGTTGGAAATCTGTGGGGAGAAGGGACATGGCCAGAGGTGGTCATTTGAAATCCAGATTTCTGGAGGAGCTCTCATTGTTGATGTCCTGGGGTAGTGGTGTGTGTTTGTATGTGATGAGGGAGCTGTGTCTGTGTAGCAGGAGGGAACCCTTCCAAAGGGGTGGAATGTTGACCTTGGGAACTGTTTGTAGTGCTGGCGGTTGAACTTAGGGCCTTGGACATGCCCTGTCACTGCTCCTTTGAGATTATTTAATGCAATTTAGGAAACAGAATAATGTATTATTGTTATATCATCATCGTCATCATCATCATCAACAACAACAAGAAGACAGGGCCTCATGTAGCCCAGGCTGGCCTTGAACTTGCTATGAAGTCAGGGATTCCCTTCCTCCTGCCACCGTCTCCCGAGCACTGGGATTACAGGCATGCTCCACCACTCTTGGCCAGTTATCTGTTAAATTGTTAAACTCCTATAGCAGCCTCCTCTCTGTCTCACCTCCATTTCCTAGGGTGATTGGGAAGATCTAAAGTCCCCCAAAGGTAAAAATCGTGGCTCTGGGGAGATGGCTCAGTTGGTAAGCTTGCCTGTCTTCACAAGCATGAGAACCCGAGGACAGCACCTGAGTTCAGATCCACTTATAACCTCAGTGCTGACGAGGCAGAGGCTCTACCTACCCAAGAGAGTGAGCTTCGGTGCAATGGGAGATCCTGTCTCAAAGCACAAGACAGAGAAGCTGAGAAAGACCCTTGACAGGGACCTTTAGCTCATACATAAGAAGAGAGGCTGTTGTCCTTTCATTTAAAAAATAGCTTCCCCCAGGTCACTGGGGAAGTGATGTAGAGGTTTGTTGCTGGAATTTCCAGCTCTAATAAGCCCGTATGAAAGACACACTTTAGATATACTAATTATAAACCATGTGCCCAGACGGGGCAGATCTAGTACCGTTCTCATTCCCTAGCTATAAGACCCCTTGTTACTTGCAGTTTTTTCAGGCCATCAAGTTCTGGTCCATCCAGGCTTCCTCCTCCTCTTCTTCTATCCATTTCTTTTCCCTCTCCCTGCCACCCCTCTTGAGCCTCCAGTCCCACGTTGGCAGGTATCTGTGGAAAGGACTGACTGTGAGATTCATCGTTCCAGAGCTGTTTTTCTTTTTTCTTTTTTTTTAATTTATTTATTTCTTTACATTGTAGCTGTTTTCAGACACACCAGAAGGAGGGTATCAGGCCCCATTACAGATGGTTGTGAGCCACCATGTGGTTGCTGGGATTGAACTCAGGACCTCTGGAAGAGCAGTCAGTGCTCTTAACCGCTGAGCCATCTCTCCAGCCCCAGAGCTGTTTTTCCAAGGAGCATTTCTTTGTTGTGAGAGACAGACTGCCCAACCTGAAGGCTATAGGCTTACACTTGGATTGGTCCTTCTAAGGTGATAGTTCATGGTTGATGGGAGGAGGTTGCTCCTGTAACTTACCCATTCCTTTCTTGCAGCGGACATCGGACTGGCTGCCTGGGGACGGAAGGCCCTGGACATAGCTGAGAACGAGATGCCAGGTTTGATGCGAATGCGGGAGATGTACTCCACCTCCAAGCCACTAAAGGGCGCTCGCATTGCTGGCTGCCTGCACATGACTGTGGAGACTGCTGTCCTCATTGAGACTCTCGTGGCCCTGGGTGCTGAGGTGAGGCCCACAGCTCTCTGACTCCTTCGAGTTGCTTCCCCTCTCTGGGCTCATCCATGAGTGAAGACTGTGCTGGTAGGGAGACCTAGCTCGCAGAGTCTTTTCTAGTCACCTTGGCTTTCTCTCCATTTTCCATTGCTGCCGCTCCCAGGGGAGCAGTCTTTAGTGTATTTTCTCCAGTTGGGAACATAGCTTCTTTCTTTCTTTCTTTCTTTTTTTTTTTTTTGGTTCTTTTTTTCGGAGCTGGGGACTGAACCCAGGGCCTTGTGCTTGCTAGGCAAGCGCTCTACCACTGAGCTAAATCCCCAACCCCTTCACAGCTTCTTTCTGATTGCTCAATATACCTTCCTGCCTGAGAGTGCAGGTAGAAGAAGCCCCTCCCCGGAGGATTCCATTTAGTCATCCAAAAGCACTCCCATTGGCCTTTGGTGGGCCAAGTGCATTCTGGACAGTCATGTTGCTAGAAAGAGTGCTTTGATTGGTTTAGCCTGAATCGTGTATAGTAAGATCTCAAGGAGAAGAGGGCCTGATAGAGTTGGGCATCCAAAAATAAGAGTACTTGAGGGCTTGTTTTGCGGATAGCATCCCACTGTCCTATAGAGTTCAGGTTAGGCTTGAGCTGTCTTATTTAAATGCTCATACCCATCTCCATTGACCTTTTTTAGATTTGTTCTTATTTGTGTGTATGGAGGTTCACCCACCCGTACATTTGTGTGCCACTTGCTTCCAGTGCTTGAGCAGGCTAGAAGAGGGTCAGATTCCCTACAACCAGAGTTTCAGATGGCTGTGAGCCACCGTGTTGGGGCTGGGAATTGAACCTGGGCCCTGGATTAGCAGCCAGTGCTCTTAACCACTGACTTTCTCCAGCTCTCAGTGCCATATTTTATTTTCAACGTTCAGCTTGCTGGCGATCTGACCTCATAGCTTTAGGTATTGCCTGTGTGGTGATGACGCCTCACTATCTGTGCAAGCCTGACCTGGAGCCACAGTCTTATTTGTCCACGTATTGGTATAAGCCACTCAGAGAAGTTCACAGTCCAGACACACTTAGTTTCCTGTCCTCCTTGTCCTGAAGTCATTGCCACATCACCTGTGTCCTTGTTCACATAGCACTAGAGTGTCACATCCATGCCTGGTTCCCACAGAGGCCAGAGAGGGTATCTGATCTCTGGAATTGGAGTTCTAGGTGGTTGTAAGCTTCGTTGTGGGTGCTAAGAACTGGCCCTGGGTCCTCTAGAAGAGCAGCAGGTATTCTTAACTGCTGAGCCATCTGTCCAGTTATGCGTGCGTGTGAGTCAGAGTCTCACTGTATAACTCAGGCTGGCCAGGAACTCCCCATATAGCTCAAGCTGGTCTTGAACTCTGATCTCCTTTTTTTTTTTTTCTTTTTTTTCGGGGCTGGGGACCGAACCCAGGACCTTGCGCTTCCTAGGCAAACGCTCTACCACTGAGCCAAATCCCCAACCCCTGAACTCTGATCTTCTTGACACTACATCCTGAGTCCTAGGATTATAGGTATGCCGCCATGCCTGGGCCAGTGATTTATTGTTTTGTTTTGAAGATCTGGTGGTGTCAGGTAGCCACTCACTTGCAGTCCCCAGCCTCGCTCAGCTTTAAGGCTTTCCTTCCCTGTTCCTAACATCGGTGCTTCCTGGCCGCTCGTGACCAACAGCCTTGTTTCCCCGGCCCTCCAGGTGCGGTGGTCCAGCTGCAACATCTTCTCCACTCAGGACCATGCAGCGGCTGCCATTGCCAAGGCTGGCATTCCAGGTGAGAAGCGGGGTCACTGGGTATGTGGGAGTGGATGAGGCTCTCTGCTTTTTTTGTTTCCTTTCCTGAATCCTGTAGTAATAAGCTTCTGTATGGTAGAGAGAGGATCACTGCCAAGAGCAGCTTTGTCCTCCTACCTCGTCTCAATCCCATGGAAGATACTGACCGTCTGAGCTGTGTTGTGTTCAAGGGAAGGACCTTATGATTGGGAGCCACGTGGTGTAGAGCGTAGGGATTCTTAGGGGAACCGTGTGGGCCATTTTCTAAAGAACTGCCTGGGTGTAAGGCAGAGCGAGAGTCAGATGCACTAGCTGGGGTTCAGTAGTGTAGGAGGATGAGAGGACCAGGGCTCAAAAGCAAAGACTTTGTCTCAAACTGCTGCAGAACGGTGCTTGTCTTTCTGACCTGCAAGCAGGGACTTGTTAGATTCAATGGTGATTAAGTCACAAAAATCTTCATCAGGGGGCTGGAGAGATCTTTCAGCAGTTTAGAATACTGACTGTGATTCCAGAAGATCTAGGTTTGATTCCTAGCCCCTCAGAGCCGCTCACAACCATCTGTAACTCCAGACCTAGGAGATCTAATATCCTCTTCTGGCTTCCTCAGGCTACCAGGCAAAGACATGAATGCTTGCAGACAAAACAGAGATTTGGTAATAGTGGTAGAAGTCCTACTCGGCTATAGGTAGAGGGGCAGAGGGAAGGGGCTCTATAGCCTCACAGGGTTGAATGGCCAGTCAGCAGCTCTTCTGCCTTGGCTAGGCTTGGCAGCCCTTGTTTAGAGGAGGCTTCGCTTTCTACAGCGTTATCTTCTACAGTGTGGGGAGGGAGGCAGCTGGCTGACTGGCTGGTGTCCTGGGCAAACAGGAGAATCTTGTGAGCCCCGCACCTGTGTTGTTGCACGAGCTGTGAGGCACACCCACCCACCAGTCCCCTTGTTTAAGTGCTGCTTCGGGGTGCTTTGCTGAGTGATGCACATCCTAGTCCCACCCGGAGGTATCTGTGAGCGGTGCTGGCAGTGCCACCTCACTGAGTTTGCACGAGGGAACATGAGAATGGGGCATGAAGCAGTTACAGAATCTGGCACAGAAAACGCTTCCTCTGTAGTAGTGTCTACTGGGACACCTTGGCTATACATCACCTGAAACTACAGAGACTGCCAGGTCCTTAAGACCTTTCGGTGAGGAACAAATCCAGGGTCCTACCTGAGGGTGCCCACTGATTGGGACGTTCCTTTGTGTGGAGACCTGTTCTGTGTGGGCCAGTGTCCTACTCCATGGAGCTCAGACAGGAGAAGATAAAAAGGGAGTAATTTTTTCTAGACACCTACATCTAGGACTGTATGTGACCTCTGTCTCACTTGACTTAGGCTATAGCAAGCCCCATTTACAGAAGAGGAAACTGGCAACATGAACTTTCCAAGGTCACCTAGCTCGGTTTGAGCTTAGATCTGTCCAGCTTCAAGCTGCGCAGTTCCCACTGTTGTGTGTCCAGGGGCTGGACGTACTTAGGATGGGTGCTAGGAAGGAGATGGTATTGGCTTTGTTGATGAAATTCTCTAGAGCCTCCCTGCCATTTTCTCCTGTGTCACTTACCCTGCAGTGTTTGCCTGGAAGGGAGAGACGGATGAAGAGTACCTGTGGTGCATTGAGCAGACATTGCACTTCAAGGACGGACCCCTCAACATGATTCTGGATGATGGCGGTGACCTTACTAACCTCATCCACACCAAACACCCACAGCTTCTGTCAGGTGAGCAGTGGGGAGGGTACTAGTAGCCTGAAGCTCCTTCACAGACAGGAGGCAGCGGGCCTGGCAGAACTTCCAGATCTATAGGAATGGAGGACAGGAGGTTCCTGCAGGCACTGGCCTTCTGACTTGTGATGTGAAACCAGGGTAACTGAGGGTGGGGGCAGGGCTAGCTGAGTTCATAAACACAGCCAATGCAGGGCAGTGCTAGGAATGGCTGCAGGGAAGCAGCTTTGCTGACTGTGTGACAGGGAGGAGAGGGAGTATGGAGAGACAAAGGCCCTGAGGTAGGAAGAGATTGACTATATAAAAACAGCGTCACTGACTAGTCCATGATGGAAGCCCTTTCTTGAATATTGTGGGAGTTGATAGGACAGCTGGGTGGAAATGATGCCATGTACTAGGCTGTGGTGATGGTTGGTGTGAGGAGGTTAAGTCATTAGCCTGGCAGGACTGTGGATGGATGACATCAGATGGCACCTCCCTGGGTGACTGGGTGGACCTTACAATCAGGCACAGATAGGAACAAGGGAGAGGGGACACAAGGGAGTGGAAGGGGCTTTGGGTAGAGATGTGTTCTCTGATGCTCCTCTTTTTTTTTTTTTTTTTTTTTTTGGTTCTTTTTTTGGAGCTGGGGACCGAACCCAGGGCCTTGCGCTTCCTAGAGCAAGCGCTCTACCACTGAGCTAAATCCCCAACCCCGATGCTCCTCTTCTTGTTCAGGCATCCGAGGTATCTCTGAGGAGACCACGACCGGCGTCCACAACCTCTACAAGATGATGGCCAATGGGATACTGAAGGTGCCTGCCATCAACGTCAACGATTCTGTCACCAAGGTGAGCCCTGGGGTAGCGACATCTCTAGCTGTTGGTGCACAGGGAGCTTAGGAGTGAACCTCTGAAGAAAGGTGTCCAGGAAGGGTATGGCTGGGCCGTGAAGCTCTTATCTGAGAGGGACAGGGAGAACTACCCAGTAGGCCACAGCTGCTGCAGGAATACCATGGCTTTGATATCAAGAACTGTAAAGTTAAGTGTATTCTTTGACCCAGCAACCTGTCCTAGGTGTTGATTCTGTAGAAAGACTTCTAGACCAACAGAAAAACTAGGGACATGGGGTTGGGGATTTAGCTCAGTGGTAGGCGCTTGCCTAGCAAGCACAAGGCCCTGTTCGGTCCCCAGCTCAAAAAAAAAAAGAAAAGAAAAAAAAAAAAAAAACAAACTAGGGACATGTGAGAAGATTCTTAGGGGATCAGCCCAGGCTGGCAGGGGGTCTCAGCCCAGCCTGTGGGGTGTTTGGTCTCAGGGCATTGCCTGCCCCCATTGTCCCCTTGCACCCTCTCCTTTCAGAGCAAGTTTGACAACCTCTATGGCTGCCGGGAGTCCCTCATAGATGGCATCAAACGGGCCACAGATGTGATGATTGCGGGCAAGGTGGCAGTGGTAGCAGGCTATGGTGATGTGGGCAAGGGTTGTGCCCAGGCCCTGCGGGGTTTCGGGGCCCGAGTCATCATCACCGAGATTGACCCCATCAATGCACTGCAAGCTGCCATGGAGGGTATGATAGGGTAAGGGTTGGCTGTTGGGGTTAGAGGAAAGTGAGGCCACCTTTGATAACACATGCCTAATGTCTGCAGGCTACGAGGTAACCACCATGGACGAGGCCTGTAAGGAGGGCAACATCTTTGTGACCACCACGGGCTGTGTTGATATCATCCTTGGCCGGTAGGTAGCATGTGGGAATCCTAGGGAGCAAAGAGGACATGGCCTGGGACCGCTCCTGGTCTCTGATCTCTCACGGGTTGGGTTCCCTCATAGGCACTTTGAACAGATGAAGGATGATGCCATTGTCTGTAACATTGGACACTTCGACGTGGAGATTGATGTGAAGTGGCTCAATGAGAACGCCGTGGAGAAGGTGAACATCAAGCCCCAGGTGAGAAGCCCCAGCTTTCCACACAGGGCTGCCGGTGAAGGGAGGAGGGGAGGAGGAGGAGCGGGAGCGGGCTTGTCAGTTGCCTACCACTGAAGCTGTTGCAACGTAGAGGGGAAGCTGGTTAGAGCTGGATTTGAGGAATCAGCAGAGGCTGCTGAAATCCCTGAAGGTTGCCCGTAGATTGTGTCACATGGCAACCTCACTGTTTCAGAAAGCCCACTTGTGCTTGTGAGTGGAGAGGGCAGACAGTGGCAGCCCAGGACACAGGACTCGGAGGGCGCATGCTGGACAGCATGCTGTCAGCCAGAGAGCATGGGCTGGACTGGGGAGGACCTGAAAGGGACATTGCATTTCTGCCTGCAAAGTAGGCCCATACTGAGAGAAGGGACAGCTCTGTGCAGGGCACCCAGAGGTCCTTTTGGTTATATGCAGTTTTTTAGTTTTTTAGTTTTAGATTTTATTTACTTTTGGGTTATCAGGATTTATTTATTTAAATCTTATTTATTTCTATAAGACTAATATCTCCTTATAAGAGTAATGTTCCTTGAAAACTTTTAACAAAGATTTATATATTTTAATGTACATGTGAGTGCTCTATCTGCATGTGCACCTGCAGGCCAGAAGAGGGGGCATCAGATCCCTGTATCAATGGTTGTGAGCCACCGTGTGGTTGCTGGGAATTGAACTCAGGACCTCTGAAAGAGCAGGCAGTGTTTTTAACCACTGAGCCATCTCTCCAGCCCTTAAGAACTTGTAAGTTAAGCTCTTTTTTACGTTGTAGAGCTGGAGATTAAACCCAGTGCTCCATCTAAGCCAGACAAGCACTCTGTCATCATCCAACCTTATGCATACATGTGTATATACATTTTACCTAACCGTTTTGTGTGTGTGCGCACATGCATACTTGCATGCGGAGTAAGAGGACAACTTGTCAGAGTTGACTCTACTATATGCTCTTGGAGACTGAACTCAGGCTTGGCGGCAGGCAGCTTTACCTACTGAGCCATCGGCCCATCCTGCATTGAACTTTTTAATGGCAATTGAGAGCATGAGATCTGGCCTCAGACTGTCAAGGCTCAGATCGCAGCTACTTCTGGGTGTGCGGCTCTGAACAGATGACTCAGCCTTGTAAACTTCATTCTGAGGGGGAAGACGAAGTACTCACTGGTGGTCGCGTGAGTGTGAAGGACTCAGTAGAGTGTGTGACAGTGTGTGACAGTAATATACGACTAGCTGCTACCTGCCGAGTGCCCACAGAATGCCGAGTGCTTTATAGGTCTGCGTTCAGACGTTCTCAGACACACTTGTTAGGAGATTGGCTACTCCTGTGTGTGCTATCTCTGAAAGGTGGGTGGTGGTTTGGGGGGCATTCCAGGCCATCCTATGCAGTATAGGAGGTAAACAAAGGCACAGGCAGTGCCCCCCACCTTACGGTCGCCCTGGGCCCTTGCAGGTGGACCGCTACTTGCTAAAGAATGGGCACCGCATCATCTTGCTGGCTGAAGGCCGTCTGGTCAACCTGGGTTGTGCCATGGGCCACCCCAGCTTCGTGATGAGCAACTCCTTCACAAACCAGGTGATGGCACAGATTGAGCTGTGGACCCACCCAGACAAATACCCCGTGGGGGTTCACTTCCTGCCTAAGAAGGTAAGCTCTTGACTTTACTGTAAGCCAGAGCTTATGTGCTGGTCCCTGGGCTCCCTGTGCAGGCTTGCTAAAGTTTATAAAGACGTGTCTGTCTGCCCTTTAGCTGTCCTCCAGAGTCCTCAGTGCTCCCTGGAGCACAAACACACGTGCACATACTCACACACACGCACGCACACACACACACGCACACACACACGCACAGTGCCATTGGCCGTGGGTGTGACTCAGCAGGTCTGGAGCTCCGTTCCTCATCTGTAAAGTGAAGGCAAGAGTACTTTCCTTAGTGGTGTCAAGCATCTCCCACACGTCTACAAGGAGTGGCAGGAGGTTGGTAGCCCAGCACACAGCTCTAGTGGACAAGGCTTCTGACCCCTGAAGAGAAGTCACGTGCTAAGGTCTCGATAGGAAATAATTTAAAAATATGTGCAATATATTGTAAGTTAGAAAACATGGACAGGCCCCATTTGGTTTGTTCGTGTGCTTGGTTTTTAGACAGGGTCTCAGTGTAGCCCTGACTAGCCTGGAACTTGGTATGCAGACCAGGCTGGCCTTGACTCGGGCCTGTCTGCTGCTGCCTCTGTCTGAGTGTCCCTGTTGAGACTTGGGATTAAAGGTGCAAGCCTCCATGTAAATCTTGAGTTTGTTGTTCATTTTTGTGGTGCTGGATATGGAACCCAGGTCCTCATACTGCCACACATGTGTCCCTTACTGCATCCCTAGTACTTAGCTGGGTCAGCGGCATGTTTCTGTAGATTCGTTAGGTACCTTACTTCATGATGACAGTAGCCACCATTTACTAAATTATAACTTACCCCCTCGAACTAACAATCTGAACGTCAGCTTCAAAGGGTGGGTATTGGTATGTGTGCCCTATAAACGAGGAAACCAAGGCTTAGAGGCTGGTGTGCCCTTGGGAGTTTTTGGAAACCCAGCTCTAACTGCCCAGGTAGTCACCCATTCTTCAGCACACTGGTGCAGGGTGCTGTGAGAGGGCAGGCATTCTGAGGAGACTGCCCACAGAAGAGGCCTCCATCCACTTCTAATGTGCATTCCAGGTTAGGCCCATCTTGCATCCAGCCTGAACAGCTATCACTTTCTTTAGACTCTTCGGTCTGCTAATACAGCCATTATCCTTTCCTTCCTGTTTCTTGGGGATGTTTGTGAAGCTCTGAGGAGCTGTGGACACAAGATGGCTTTGGAATGTAAAAGCACTCTGGGCTGGGCTGTAGTCCTGCCATTATGAGGTGTAGAACTTGTAGAGTGTCCCTGTTGATAATAAAATGTCCCGTTCATCCAGGAAGCATTGTGCTTAGCTGCTTTGGTTAGAGGAGGTGAGGAGATAGCATTGGCGTTCCATCAGAATGATCCGATGGTTGTGCGTGGCTCTCTCTTGATGGGCAGCACTGCAGCTGGCCTTGAGGCGAGAAGGCGGTGTAGTGAGGGTAGGGCCACCTGCCAGCGCCTGTCAGAGCAGTTTGTTGGCTAGATGCAGGTCAGGGCTCTAGAGCATGACGTGACCTCGGGTTTTTCTCTCTCTCCCCAGCTGGATGAGGCAGTGGCTGAAGCCCACCTGGGCAAGCTGAACGTGAAGCTGACGAAGCTGACTGAGAAGCAGGCCCAGTACCTGGGCATGCCTGTTAACGGCCCCTTCAAGCCTGACCACTACCGCTACTGAGAGCTGGGACTGCCCGTCACCTTCCAGCTGCCATCCTGTTCCAGGCCCTACCTCTCCTTCCCAAGAGCAAATGTCACCAACTTTGCAGTTGCTTCTCCGGTGTTCCGCCCCCTCCCCCGGCCCTCATCCCCACTGTGACTGGTCTTTCTGTCTTTGGCTTCTGCTGTACCCCTCATACTGTTCCCTGTGTGGCAGAGGGAACAGAGAGGTACCTGGGAGGCATCCACAGGGGATGTGAGCTCTTGGAAGTCCTGAGGCTGGATGTTGCTGGTGGTCACAAGCCCACGCACCTTACTATCCAAACTCTCGCTTGGTCTTTAGATCCGTGTGCTTGGTTTACAGACCAATGGTTTCTCGGCCCAGGACCCGAGAAGGAGCTCTACCATGGGGGAAGGAACCACTGGAGTTTGAAGGCTCCTGAGCGCTTGGCCTTTTTACTGTTGGGCCGTCTCTTAAACCTCCTAATACCGAGTTGGTACTTTTGGTCCCTATTTCACAAGGGTTAGGACAGATTAACCAAGAAAGGACAAGTGACAGAGACTGAAAGGGGCTGGAAAAACAAATAGGGAAAGGCCTGTCACTACAGTATAATTGATGGTTCCCATCACAAGCCTGGGTCACAAACAGATTAATTTGTTCTATGTTTATATACTGTTTAGAATGTTAACACAGGAAGGTGGATAAAATACAGTTTCTAGTGCCTAAAGAATTTTGGCTCTTTATTAAATTTTGAGAGTGTGGTATATGTGGGTGTGTGCTTTTGGAGGACACTAGGTGACCCATCACTCCTCCATATTCTTCTGAGACAGGGTCCCTCACTGAACTCAAAGCTAGGCTGTTTTGTTCTTCCCAGTTCTTAGCTCAGTGCTGGGGTGAGAGTTGAACATGCCCATGTTTAGCTTTTTCACAAGTGCAAATGGTTTTACCCATTGAACCATCTCTTCAGGGAAACCACACAGAAAAGTATGGGAAAATGAGCTGCCTCTTATTTGCCCAAGTGACTAATTTACTGAACCCATTTGACCATTGAAAGCAAATCAAAACAAGCCCCATGCCCAGGATGGCAAGAGGGTGTTCTAAGTACCCTTTGCTGAAGAAGGGCTTGGTTGGAATGCTGGGAAATGTGAGAGCTAAACATGGATGGCTGGGAGGTCCAGGTAAAGACCAGTTCTCAGGGAGATCTAGGACAGCCAAGACTACAAAGAGAAACCCTGCCTTAAACAGCAACAACAAAAGAGTAGGGTTTGTTTGTTTTTGAGACACGGTCTAAAGTTGGCTCAGGCTGGCAAACTCTATGGCCAAAGTGACTCCATTTCTGATCTTCCTGCCAGTGTGATGTGAGTATAGGTTTGCATGTAGGTCAGAGGACAGCTTTGTGAGGTCCACTCTCACCTTCCATCTTTATGTGGGTTCTAGGGACCGAGCAAAGGGCTCAGGCTTGCACAACAAACCAGTCACCTCCACCCCCAGCTTCTCACTTGACTGAGCCTACAGTCACAGGCCCAGAGACTGAGAATGCTCATTCCCAAGCCACCTCCCTGCCGTATGTGTAACTGAAAGTGCATAAACTGCATGAGTAGATGATGACTTTGCTGAAAATCATCCGTAAATTTCGGTAAATTCAACATTGTACCCACTTCTCAAGTGATCACCATAAAATGTCAAGATAGTCAGGTCTGATTGATGGACGTGTGTGATCCCTGCACTAGGAAGTGAGAGCAGGGGAGTCAGGGGTTCAAGATCAACCTTGAGTACACGGGGAGTTGAGAACAGCCTGAACTATGTGAGATCTTGTCTCCAATAAAAAAACAGGTAATGGCGGATGGATAGGACCAAAATCTAGTGAATAAAGGTACAAGGTATTCAGAGAACGAGGAGCAGTCCTAATTCATGATGCAAAAAGATCTATTACCATACTCTCCTCTTTGTGTTTTCTTCTTCTCAAACCAGAGTTTCTCTGCAGCACTGGCTGTCCTGGAACTCACTCTGTAGACCAGGCTTGCCTCAAACACAGATCTGCCTGCCTCTACATTTTCAGTGCTGGGATTAAAGGTGTGCAATACCACCCAGCCCCCAATACTATTTCCTGCACATTAACTGCAAGCAAGGTTTTAGGCCAGATCTTTGTTTTGAGATGGCTGTGCTATGAAGCACAGGCTGACCCTGAATTTGCAGAACTCTTGCCTCAATTTCTGGAGTGCTGTGATCATAGGGGTACCCTGTCATTATAGGGGATTTTTTTTTTTCCAGAGCTGGGGACCGAACCCAGGGCCTTGCTCTTGCTAGGCAAGTGCTCTACCACTGAGCTAAATCCCCAACCCCTAAAGGGGACATTTTTAAAGATCTTACTCATTCTTCATGTGAACTTACTAGAGACTCGGACTCTGAGGCACTGAGAGAAACCATGCAGATGAACTAGCTGTTGTATTAGGTTGGATTCCTTAAATTTTTTTCTTCCTCTTTTTCTTTTTTTTTGGGGGGGGGTTAATGAGAGAAGAGTAGAAGAGAGGAAAGGTGGCCAGCCATGGGCATTGGGGAGGGGCTGGGGAAAGGGGCCAGAGCAGCAGTGAAGAAGAAAGAGCAGCAAGAGGGTTAAGAGGGTAAGAGTGTATGAGGTTGGATTCTTAGAACCAAAATCTGAGACCTATACCACAGGCCGAGGGTTAGGACTGTGGGAGCCAAGTAACTGGATCTCAGGCCGCTAAGAGCAAGACCCCAGCAGGAAGGGCTGCTGCACCCTACCTTGGCTTTACCATGATGGGTTTTAGTAAACAGGAGGGGAGGATGCTGCTCTGAGCCAGAGGTTCTGTAGCCAGCAGCTATGCGGATCCCTCCAAAGGCCTGGCAGAGTGAGCACTTCCCTGAAATCTGTGAGAGTCCCTAAGGTGAAGGGGACCTGTCCCCTGGGCTAGTTTCTGTCACCCTGGCTTTTCCGTTCTTTGGAGATGTCTTCCTGTTTTCAAAACCTTTAAAAGTAACAAAACTTTCACATCCGGTCTCGGGTGTGACTCTGATCTCAGGTGTGCTACTCAGTTTTACAGGCGTGACCTTGACCAGGTACCCACAGTGAAGGGTGATTTGTCTCCTGCCTTCTCCATCTCTGTGGCTGCCGTTGAGGTTCCTTCTCAAAAGTTCCATGAGAATTAGCTGAGGGCCCTGCAGTATTTGGCCTGACCTTTGTTGTGCTCTCCCTGTACCCCAACTGGAGGACTGGGAGGCAGTGATTTGGGGGTTAAGGAGAAGAACTAAGTCATGCTACTCAGAAGCAGTACAGAAGTACATCAGGTTGTCGCCTTGAAGCTCAAGTTCTATATCACGTTAGGAGCGGAGGGAGTTGTTTAGAGGGTAAGGAATTTAGACTATTTTGAGAGCTGGACAATGTTTATCATATTTTATAAAAGCACCTTTGTACTCTTCTGTAGGAAGGACTCTCCTCCTCACATTGCAAATGTTTGTTCTGGGTTAACCTTCCACCTAGATGTCGTCCAAAGAGCTGTGAGGGAGGAGTGCAAGACTCTGGCCTTGTGTGCCAATCCTCCCATGTACACAGGAACGATAAAGGGGAGAACAAATCCTTTGCTGCTACAGAGGAGGGCGGGGGGATGAGGAGAGCTGCACCTGCACCACACACCTCAGAGGACTGACCACTTGACCAGAGAACAAGGCTCAGCTCTGGAGTGACTGACAGCCTGCGTCTCCCTTCCTGACTAATGAAGTGGAAGGCAGATCTGACAGATGGGAACACACTGTCTTCTCAGACGGTTGGCTCTGAAGAAAGCCAGGCTTAAAGATTCAGTACCTGGTGTCTGCCGTTGTGTCAGGAGGCAAAGATCCAGTTACAAAGCCTTAAGAAATACCTTGCAGTTAGAGCCTTGCTAAAGTAGGAAGTCAGAGTTTAGGTATGGAGAAATGGTACCCCAAAGCTGCAGCAACTTAGCTGCAGTCACCTTGTAGGTCTGGGTACTGTGTGCCTCCCGGTGTCAGGCTGTTGGAGACTCCTAAGGCTTGTGACTCAAGGATCCCCTTTTCAGGTCTTAGCTAGAACAGAAGCGTAGGGGCATGGAAGAAACATGGACTATAAAACCCAGGAAAGGTCGTGGGGCCACTGATACCACTGAGAATCCCAGGCAGCAGCAGGCAGTGGTTTGCTCTGCTTTGGAGATCAGAAACTCCAGGAAGCCAGATTCTCACCCATGAGACTCAGCACTATTCCAGGAGACAAAGTCACAGGCCTTGCTTGAGGCAACCAGGGATGCTCTTGTAATCTGGGCCTTGCCAACTAGCTTCACTCAATTCCTCGATCAACTTTGAGAATTGTCTTATGAATAAGCACTCGATTCAAGTTGGTCCAGATATCAAACACAGAGCTTTAGGGATTTTGCTAGAAACCTGGCGTAGTAAACAGTGACCCAGGAGCTTGCTCTGGAAGCTGAATGTGGATTCCTGTGCTGTTATTTTACTGTCGGCTCAAGTAGTCTCCAGCCATTGGGCATAGGCATTCTAAAGAGGAACCTGGAAGGTGTGAAAACCTTCAAGACTCAAGGAGGAGGGTATTTGCTGACTTCCCCAACAAGAAGGCCAAGCATCATTACCACTACTAGGGCCACTTCCCAGGGTGCAACTCTCAGATCTGGCCGCAAGCTGGCAAGTAGCTACTGTCTTCCTGCAAGCTACCAGGAGAAAAGTCTGCTCTACTGTCTTCCTGCAAGCTACCAGGAGAAAAGTCCGCTCTACTGTCTTCCTGCAAGCTACCAGGAGAAAAGTCCGCTCTACTGTCTTCTGCAAGCTACCAGGAGAAAAGTCTGCTCTACTGTCTTCCTGCAAGCTACCGGGAGAAAAGTCCGCTCTACTGTCTTCCTGCAAGCTACCAGGAGAAAAGAATAAATAGAGCACACACATATGCCATTTCAAAATATTTTGCTTGATAAAAACAAAACCCATTCCTTTTTTTTTTTTTTTTTTTTTTTTTTTTGGTTTTTTTTTTTTTTTTGGAGCTGGGGACCCGAACCCAGGGCCTTGCGCTTCCTAGGTAAGAGCTCTACCACTGAGCTAAATCCCCAGCCCTCCTTTTCTTTTCAACTACTTTTTTTTTTTTTTCAACACACACACACACATTAGCTACCTTTGGTCCATGGAAGAAGAAACCCTAAAAAGTCTAGATGAATCTGAAAGGTACTACAGATGGTTAGGCTAATTCAGATCAAATCACTCTTTTCTTCACTTACCCTGTTCTCTCCACACATGTGGCATTGGCCCCTGGGGCTAGGTTCCTTAATAAAGTTCCTATTGGAGAAGGGTAATTTCCTGCCAGTGGATAGCGGTGCCATATTTGTGCTTGTTGAAACAGATGGACGAGTTTAGAATAAGGACCTAGTAATTGCCAGACAGACTGACCTAATAATATTCATAGTCTGGGGCCCTGAGGGCCTTCTTCCTCGAAGACTACTGTTTTTGAAGTATATTGCTTCTGTGAAATCACAAGCATTAATTTCTTTTAAAAAATATCAAAGTCTTTAAAAAGACGTAATTAAAACATGCATGTTTAAATCTTCTATGCATTAAAGTTTAACATGTTGAAAAACCACCTGGACCAAATTCTGAAATAAACTGCTGTCTCCGTTTACTAGAAGGCTGTCTGAGGTCACGGGGTGACCTGTTAAAACCTTTTATGTCTCCAGGTGACTTAAACTTTCTTCTGAAACCAACCCAGAAGACAAACTGGTTGATGAGGCTGATACAGGATGTCGACTGTTAGCGTCTAATAACCGATTTCAATGTCTGGTGTGCATTCTTCTGACATTACACTGATTAAAAATGCCTTCATATGTGCTACATGATGAGAGTCTCATTTAAGACTTTTCTGGGGCTAAGGGTGTAGCCAGGTTGGTAGAGAGTCTGTTTAGCAACATGAAGCCATAGGATGGATCCCTAGCAATGTATAAAACACAAGTCACACACACCTATCCTCTAGCACATCAGAGGTAGAGGCAGGAGGATCAGAAGTTAGAAGCTAGCCTGGGCTGGGCCAGCCTGGGTTACATGAGACTTCCATGCAAGAGAAGAAGGTTCAAGGTTACACAATGAGGACTTTGGGTGCTCATGGGAAGAAATGAATAGTGGAGCAAACCTTCCCAGGACAGCGTTCACACAGTGTGTGTGTGTGTGTGTGTGTGTGTGTGTGTGTGTGTGGTGGTGGTGGTGGAGGAAATAAATAATTGTGTTGAAGCTGGATTAAGGCACTCATATCCTTACAAACCACAACTACTTTTGGGCATAAATGTGAGCTTTAGTTCTGGTCGCCAAAGTGGGAAGAGTTTTGCAATGGCCCAGGGGCCATGATCTTAGAACTCTAAAGCTTACAGAAGAATTTCAAAAGAGTAGAAGAATCTTGGCATCTCAGAGCTAAAGGAAAACTTGGGCAGGTAGGCAGCTGGGCAGGGATCTGAGTGGATGGCACATGAGCTAAGTGTGTGGGAAGAGATCCCAGAGGCTAACAATTGCTCTGGCCTCTGAGGATCAGGGGTCAAGACCCACCGGACTGGTAAGCTCTGTAGGGGCCATACCATATTGGAGTTTTTCATTAGAGTAGTTACAGTACCCGACGCACAGTAGGTGGTCAATACACATTTGCTAATGAGTGAACTGCTGGATTAGTGGTCTAAACCCAGAAACTCAAAGGCTGTTACTAAAGGGCTATGGGGTGGTGGCAGCAGTGGGAGGTAGAGGCAAGTGAATCTTTAGTTCACTGCCAGCCTGGTCTACACAGCCAGTTCTAGGCCAGCCAGAGCTACACCCAGTGGTATTTTTGACTCAAAACAAAGCCAAAATTGAAAACAAATGGGCTGACAGTTGAGCTTTGTGGCCCAGCCTCACTGTGGGACAGTACCTGGTCGATGAACAGTGTCAGGGAAACACAGGAGCGGTTGCTGCAATGTGTTGCAATCTCCTCATTACTGATGACATTCAGTCAGCAGCAGCTGTCACGCAAGGAACAAAATGTTCTTGCCTCGTGGGTTTGCAGCCTAAATGACAGAAAACAGAGCAAGCAACTGGCAGCTTCTCTGTGAGCATGGCTCTGTGTGTGTGTGTGTGTATGTGTGTGTGTGTGTGTGTGTGTGTGTGTGGTGGTGCTGTGTTAAGGCATAGGGAAATAACAACTTCCTGGAGTTTTACCAAGAACAGCAGGAATTGGTATTTCTAGTTTTAAAGATAAGTTTATGGCAGCTGAGGGAGACACACAAGGACTTTCCCAGTGTCCGCACCCTGCAGACAGCTTTGCCTGGAACACCTGTCTTTTCTTGTGTCCCGTCCAGGTTGGCGGCTGGGTCGAAGTGTTGGCCTCTTTATGTTTCCACACTAGGAAAGTATGACACTAAAGGCACAACCCGGGTCTCTTTTTGGGAAGGTCGGTGGCAGAAGGGGAATTCGAAGGAGTAAAATTTGCATTTATTATACGTGTTACTGTTGTGGGATGTGTGTTTGGGAGTGCGTGTGTACTGTACTGTAGCGGTTAGACAACTCTGGAGTCTCTTTCCTCTTAAATTTACATGGGTCTTGGGGTTTAAACTCAGACTGGCAGGCTTGTGAGCCATCTTGTCAGCATGTTTAAGACATTTGGAAAAATAATGGCAAATGAACACAAAGGCTTGAAAAACTGGACCTGTGTCACACATACACACACACACACACACACACACACACACACACACACACACACACCTCTCTTTCTCTTGCCCCCTCTCTGGTTATCAGGGCTAAGATAAGGACTCCAAGCCTTTCTGTCTTATAGCTTCTCTATGGAATTTTTTTTTTTTTTATGAGGCCTTTTTGTTTGCTTTTGGTATTGGCAGTATAGTAGTAATTTGCAGGGGTAGGGGGTAGGGTAGGAGTAGCTCAGGCTAAGGAAGGGAGCTCTGTGCATGCTTTCTTCTCAGCCATTCTTCCTAGCACTGCGTGCACAGGTGCCACAGCCAAGGACAAGTAGACGACATTATCTAGAGCCCTTCCTCTAGTCTCAAAGGGCGTCCATCTGCCCCTCCCTGCTGGTTCTTCCTTATTGTACCTGCTCCCAAAATTCTTGACTCCTTTCTGTAAGTGCTCTACCCGCACAGTTCTTTCAAAGTTACATCGCTGCACCTCAGCTTCTCACAGACTGAGACTCTGTGGGACGTCAGGAAACAGTCTGGAACATTTTTGGTCTTTGATAATTTCGTTCGATTGCTGCTTTTCAGTTCCCACCCACAACTCCCCATACCGATTCTTACCGGTCAACAGAACTAGGGTGAAAATCGAGGAAGGTTATCTAAAATTTTGCTTCTTTGGGAGCCCAAAAGAATTGCTATTAGAATTAAAAAAAAAATAAAAAGGCCTTGGACTAACCCTGGCATAAGAAAAACTCTCAGGTCCAAACATCCGTGAGCCCTTGGGAGCAAGAGAGAGTGGGTTTGGGTGGTGCCTTTGATTGGGGCCTCTTAAAAGTTCTGGGATCAACTCAGATCCTTCTGGTTTTAGAAACCCATTGCAAATCACGGTCCCGCCTCCCCTCGCCTACCAGACTGAGACTGCTTGTGGAATTGTGCACGTCTTGGATTTTTGTGCTCCAGCTTAGGAGGAGAATGGGTGAAAAGATTGGAAGATGGTGCCCTAATGGTTCCTTTCCCTTGGTTTGGAGGCAGCCTAGGCACTGGCAGGCTGGAAGGAACCCGGCAAAAATGTGCTCACCCGCAAATGCGGTAACACCAACCACGAGAACAGGTGTAGGCGGTATATAGCTGTTTCCCTAGGGTCAAGAGTGGCGCGTGCGCAGACTGCAGGATCTCCGCAGGAACCAGAACTCCGTAACGGAGCAGGGAACTTTCGGCTTTTTAAAGAAACAGTCACACTTTCCCAGCAGCCTAAAAATACTGTATTCTGATTTTAGCCTCCACTAAGTTTCCTAGAAAACCCGTCTTCTGAAAGCGCCCACGACTCACAACCACTGGCCACGCCCACCCACAAGCCCCACCCGCAGAGACCCGCCCCTCAGCCTAGAAGCGCGGGACCCTGAGGCCCCGCCCAGTCACCCTGTTTCAGAAGCTGCGCGCGCAGCGCAGCGCAGCAGCGGGATCAACAGTTGGGGTTGAGCACGCGGCAGGAGCAGGCGCTGCCGAAGAAACGGCACTGGCAGGAGGCGCACGGGTCGCAGCAGGCGGGCGCAGGCGGCTTGCAGCTGTCGCGGGTGGCCACGCAAGGCGAAGGTGGCGGGGGCCGTGCCACCTTCTTCATCGAAGCCTTTTTCTGTAGGAGAGAGACGTTGAAGACTGCTGAACGGGCCACGCCATCCTGCGACCCTCTGCCCCCTACCCACCTCTACTCCTGAGTGCAGGGCATCCCAGAGGGTCCTTGCATTCCACCCCAACCTGCACACGGCCTTCATCTTCAAGCATACCTAGCTCTGACCGGGCCCTTTTCTTAGACCCCACTCAGCCCTAGTTTTAAACAACCTTTCTGCTTCACGCCTTTCACCATCCCCGTTACCCACTGTCCCTGGTTAGGCACTTGCTGTCTTGACACCTGTCCTCTAGAGTTAATATCTTCCAATGCACCAAAGAAAGCTCTTCCTATGACCTCATTGTCTGCTTAAGGGTCCCCAGTGATTTCTCTAGGGAAAAACGATCTTCCTTTGGGCCCTGGAAGACCCCTGTGTTTCGTCTCTGCCCTTTGGGCTAGCGCTACCCCATAGCCTAAAGATATTCTAGTACGGGAAGTCAGGTCCTGTGTGCTCTTTAGTAATAAAATGCAGACAGTGCAACTGAGGAATTGAGTTTTCTATTTAAGTGTAACATAAACATGTATTTTCCTGTTAAACACAAATTTACTAGGTCCACATTTAGTATTGGGATTGACATGTGCTGTGTCAGCTGTACACCAGATTTTAAAGATTGCATAAAAGTAACTTTAAAAATCGTTTAGATGTTAAAATATTACTTTTTACCGAGTTCTTAATGTTGTTAGTCTTTTAAGGAGGCTATTATAAAATGCAAAATTATATATACAAAATTATATATATATATACTGTGTTTCTACTGGATATTGCTCAAGCTTACTAAATTTCCGTTTAATACTTCTCTAGGCCTTCACCATGCTTTATCTAAGAATGTAAACTTGATTTATTTATCAATGTTTATTGATTTACTTGCAGCCAGGTTTCCCTACATTGACATAAGCTCCACACAGCAGCAGTCTCTTGTTTACTGCTGAATTACCAGCACATGTACATTATAGCATGTACATATATTTTGTTCAGTGCTCTCTGCTTTGGTTACAGTCGACCCAATTATCTGAGACACATTAACACAGGAGTAGGACATACCAACAATGCTCCAATCTGCTATTTATCAGAGTGTAGGAACCTGTATTATCCCACTTTGGTTTTAGGTATAGGTACAAAACCATGAAATGGTCCTCAATCAGTGAGAAAGCATTCTTTTACTCTATTTCAGCTTGAAAGGCTCCATTTGTTCCTAACATGCCCTTCATTACTTTTTTTTAATGCAGTCTAACTGCCTTTTTAACAAAGCATGTTTTGGGGTTGGGGATTTAGCTCAGTGGTAGAGCCCTTGCCTAGGAAGCGCAAGGCCCTGGGTTCGGTCCCCAGCTCCGAAAAAAAGAACAAAAACAAAACAAAACAAACAAACAAACAAACAAACAAAAAGCATGTTTTAGCATCGTTTCTCAAGTTGTGGGTCAAGACCTCTTGGGAGTCCTTAATAACCCTTTCACAGGGGTTGCCTTAGACCACTGGAAAACAAAGATACTTACATTACAATTCATAACTAACAAAATCACAGTGATGAAGTAGTAATGAAAATAATTTTAAGGTTGCAGTCACCCCAAGATGAGGAACTGTATTAAAGGGGTTGAGGACCCTGGACTCCGAGCCTTTAGCAGGTGACTTTAACATAGTATTTTGTTTTGCTGTAGTGGGAATTGAACCCAGGGCTTTGTGTGTTACAGGCAAGCTTTACTACTCCACTATATCCCCATCCTTTAAAGATTTTCATTTTGTGACAGCGTCTCCATTTGCTCAGGTGGGCAACCTGAATTTGCTGCAAAGTTCCAGCAGAACTTGAAGTGGGGACCCTCCTGAGCCCCTGGGATTGCAGGCCTATGCTGCCATGCTCCATCAATGGTGTTTTATTTTCGTTGAATCTCTCACTCTAGCTACAGCAAGTGGTGTCAGTTTCTATCATACTTCTATGTTTCAGTGGCTGGGCAGCCCAAGCACATCCAGAACTTGGTATGTAGTTGGGATGGCCATGAACTCCTGATCTGTGGTCCCCCGAAACCCCCAGGTACTGGGAATACAGCCGTGTACCACCATATCCCACTCAGTTTCATTTTTTAATGTTTTAATTTGTTTGGGAACAGGGTTTCTCTGTGTAGCCCTGGCTGTCAACTCATTCTGTAGACCAGGCTGGTCTCAAACTCAGAGATCCACCTGTCTCTGCCTCCTGAGTTCTGAGACTAAAGGTATACACCACCACACCCTGCCCAACTTCTATTTTCTGCTCTTTACATCTTCTTATCTTTATAATTTTTTGATGTGCACTTGTGTTTTGATTGCGTGTATATCTGTGTGAGGGTGTCAGACCCCCTGCAACATGCGTTACAGACAGTTGGGAGTGGCCATGTGGATACTGAGAATCGAAGCCGGGTCCTCTGCAAGGGCAGCCAGTGCTCTTCACCACTGAGCCATCTCTCCCCTTTCTGGTTTTTAAGCAGATGAAACAGCTGGGCACAGTGGCATGGACCTGTACTCTTCAGCACTCTGGGAGCTCTGGACAAGGAGGGTGGAAGGTTTGCAGTCAGCCTGCACTGCAGAGCAAAATCTTGCTGGAAATACTCTAGGGCTGAGAGTGTGGCTCAGGAGTGGAACGGCCCACCTTGCACAAGTCCCTGGAACTTGGTCCCCAGGACTGCAAAGGAGGAGGGAAAAGAGGGAACTCAGATAAGGCAAGAGTGGTTCTTCAGTAGCTGGGGTTTAGGTAAATATCCAAAAGAACTGAGAGACAGATTTCAGGAATGCTCAGGTAGCCTTGGGAACTGGTTTTCAGCAGGCTGCTGTTTTGCTCAGTGAATTTAGGCTCTCAGGCTTCTATGGAAGCCCTAAGGTTCCAGGCCAGGAAACCTCCAGGTAGTTTTCAGTTCTTTTGTTTCCTGGAGGCCAGGGAAGTATCTTTCATTTAGTTCTCAGCCCTGGCTTGCAGTTCTCCAACCCCACTCAAGAGCTCCCAGACCTACCTTGGAAGACCTCTTCCGCTTCTCCGCTTCTTTTCTGCTGATCTTCTTGGATTTCTTGTTCAGTGCTTCAAAGAAAGACAGAAGGAGCAAAGCCAGATGTTTCTGGGGGCCCAAGCTGTGGTGAAGTGGGAGGAGCAGAGGGGACTCTGGGAAGTCTTAGGGAGAGAAAGAAGAGACTTCCAGATGAATCACATTAGGGAATCAAGCCAGCAGGTTCTTGTTAGCCTGGCTTCAGACCTAAAGGGCAGCGTACTCTGAGGGGAGGCCAAGAGTAAACCCAAGAGAGATCTGGGACCTGTCAGTGGCATCTGTTAAGAGAGCTGGTCTTTGACCTTGCTAACCCCTGAACGCTGCTAGTTCTCGCAGGTGCAAGAACAGCCTGTGAAAATGGACGCAGCCTTTTGTTACTGGACACATCTGTGTCAGCTATCATCATTATTACCACCACCACCACCACCACCATCATCTAATCTCAGAGCAGGTACACCTGACTCAAACCTATATAGCAGCTATGGTCTTTCCCTTGACAATCAGTTTTCTCATCTCCCAGAAAGAGTTCCACCGTAAGAAATTTCTATATGGGGCTGGAGAGATGGCTCAGCAGTTAAGAGCACTGACTGCTCTTCCAGAGGTCCTGAGTTCAAATCCCAGCAACCACATGGTGGCTCACAACCATCTGTAATGAGATCTGATGCCCTCTTCTGGTGTGTCTGAAGACAGCTCAGTGTACTCATGTAATAAATAAATACATCTTTAAAAAAAAAAAAGAAATTTCTATATGTTTACATGGGGCTGGAGAGGTGGCTCAGCAGTTAAGAGTGCTTGGTGTTTGTGCCTGGTTTCTTTCTTCACACCTATGTGGTGACTCACAGCTGCCTGTAACTCCAGTTTTAGGGGCTTCAACGTCCTCCTCTGGCCTCTGAGGATACCAGGCATACAGTGTATAAGCATAGATGAAGGCAAAAACACACATTCACATAAAAATAAAATATTTTTAAAAGACCGATATATCAGCAGGGCATGGTGGCACATGCTTTTAGCCCCAGCACTTAGAAGGCAGAGGCAGGATCTCTGAGTTCAAAGACAGCTTGATCTACAGGGTGAGATCCAGGAGAGTCAGAGCCATACAGAGAAACCTTGTTTTGAGATACTCAAAACAAACAAAACAAAACAAAAACCCCCAAAATCAAAAAACAAACAAAACCAAACCAATAACTAAATAAATAAAATAAAAAGGGCTGGCATATCAATAACATTGATGTCTCCTCTTTTCCCTCTTTTGACTTCCCTGATCTGTAGACTAGACGACATTTCTGTGCCCAGTGAAATGCAAGTCTGCAAAGATCTACTAGTCCTGAGCTTCCGTGTATGATCTGCCTCTGTCTGCGTTCTGGCTCTGCTCATTAGGAACTAACGCCAGTAAGCTCCAGTTTCACCAGTCGTAAAATATAAGCGAAACGGGAGCCACCTCACGAAACCTAGCATACTATGTGTGTTATCACTTACAGGAAATGAATCGGACCTTATGCGTGCTAAGCATGCACTCTGCCATCGGGCTTCATCCCCAGCCCTTTATGATTAGGTGAGATCAAACCACACAAGATCTCCAAGGCCAGACTCGGCTGCTCCTCGTAACTTCCCGTCCCGCGGCCAGACTCGTTTATCGCGGACTGATTTCTAGTTCCAAGGTTTACCTAAAGTTTGTTGAAGAATTCTACGATTCGTTAAAGTTCATTAATGCTAAATAAAGCCAAGTCCACCAAGCACGCACCTTGACCTAAGGCTTCTTCAGATCTCTGACATACTAAACTTGGTATTACAGCGGTGGCGCGCAGAGCTTTCCCAAACTCAAGCTCTCAAGGACACTGCCAAGGACACTATTTCCCTAGGATTGAGGGAGAAAGCTCCATAGCTGTGGCGGAGGCAGCCCAGGCAGCAGGATGACATACTGGACTCCCTCTCATGGGTCAGAGCCTAGAGGCTGGGTCCCAAGGCAGGCTACTCACCCACGATGGAAACAGAGGAGAAATCCAGTGAGTTGATGGAAGAGTTGCTCTTCAGACTCCTGTCATCTCCAAGCGTCTCCTCGAATACCAGGTGGCTGTGGACGGTGAGGAAGCACAGGAAGCCCACGAGAGTGGCCAGGAGTAGGCGGGTGACATCCATCCTGAGAAGCCTAAGTTGGGCAGAGAAGGGGATCGGGGGTGGGTGGGAGAGAAGATGGTGGTAAGGGATGAATGTGACTTTCTGCTCTCTCTGTGTGCCTTTGGACTGGTGGTCCGACTCTGCCACACAAGTCTCTCAGAAGGGCCGGAAGTGGAGCAAGGCTGAGGGTAGGGAAGGGATGTTGATATGGGAAGAAGACAGAAAAGGAGAGATGGGGAGAAGAAAGACGAGGGAGGGAGGGGAGGAGGGAGACTGAAGCAAAGGGGACAAGAACTCTTTGTGTTGCTTTGTGCTGTCCAGAGGGCGGAGTACTGACTCTCTGTGTTTCTTTTCTTTCTCTTTCTTTTTTTCCCCCACCCTGTACAAGCAACAGTCCCCAGAGACCTTAGGCCTAGGCAGAGTTGTGGAAAGGGCCTCCTGGCCCCCAGGAGTGCCTCACAGTGGCAGAGGTCCTTGCTAAGGTGGAGAGAATCCAGCTAACAAGGCAGAGCTCAGTGAGAAGGATGAGGGTGAAGGCTCCTGAAGACAAGTGTGAGTCCTATACCCGATTCCCTGCTGACCCATTGCAGGCCGGGAGGGATGTGTCAGGATGTGTCCACGGAAACTAAACGGATTTCTTTATTTGCTAGCCCGAGTTTGAAGGGGCAGATGGACTTTCAGCAGATTTCTTTCCTCAAATGCCTTCTGTCACTATTGGATCCCCACCCCTTCCCACCCCACTGCCCCATTTCCCTCTCAGGTTTTGAAAAAGCCTGGGTCTGCATTTCCAAGGTTCCCTCCACCTGCGGCACACTGACTGTCACAGGAGAAGAGGGTAACGTAGGTTGCTCATTCTGATCCTACCCAACTGCTGGGCTCCCTGTGCAGCTCCCTGGCCAGCGCCAGCCTCCTCCTCTCTGTTCTCAGCTTGGTTGGCATGCTGGCTAGTTTTATGTCAATGTGACACAAGTCAGAGTCATTTGGGAAGAGGAAACTTCAATTGAGAAATGGCCCCTACCAGACTGGCCCGTGAGAGAGCCTGTAGCACATTTTCTTGATTGATGATTAATGTGGGAGGGGGTGGCTCACTGTGGGCAGTGCCCCCACTGGCATAGTGGTCCTGGGTGCTGTAAGAAAGCAGGCTGAGTAGGCCATGAGTTGCAAACCATGAAGCAGCACTCTTCTATGGCCTCTGCATCAGCTCCTGCCTCCTTGTTCCTGCCTGATTTCCTCTGATGGTGGACTGTGAACCGAGAGTTATAACCTGGAATAAACCCTTCCTTCCCCATGTTTCTTTTGGTCACAGTGTTTCTACTGAAGCAATAGAAATACTAAGACAGTTGGCACCAGGTTTTCTGCATGCCATTATATTGCAGGAGAAGACCCAAGCAACTGGCCTCCACCCCTTCCAATTGTCCTGGGACTGTAAGGGACAGTCCTGACCTTTAGAAGTCCACCCACCCATGTAGCCCCAATGCCAGTTCTTTTTGATGGCCTCAGATCTTCTTTTCCATCACCAGGCACTGCCTGTCATAAGCTCACCACCAAATTGCTCTCCCAAAGCCTCGTTAGTTGAGAGTGGGCACTGGCCCTACCAACTGTGTTTTTTCATCTTGGCTCAGTCTTAATGAAGACGTACAACTCTGGGCAAAACTGCTCCTTTGGTCAGGCTGCAATTTCTTTCCTGGTGAAGTGAGAGGAATGGACTACGTCTGTGGTCTGCACGCATGTACAGGCTAACTCTTCAAAACCACAGTGACAGGTAGAGTAGGTGAAAGGAGGGTGGGTAGCTCTCCTGGCAGAGTAAAGAGTCCTGGGTTCAGTTCCCAGCCCTACATAAGGTGAGGATGGCAACATACACTTATGATTAGGAGAATGAGAAGTCCAAGGTCATTCTTGGCCATGTAGTGAGTTCAAGGTCATTTTGGGGCTGTTGTTTAAAACCCCATTCCCTGGCCAAAAACTTGCTTTTTTTTTTTTTTTTTTTCCAACACAGAAGCCACTAGATCAGGTCCTGCCTGAAGGCCATCTTATACCTGGACTCTTACGTCAACTACTGTTCCCCTCGCTGTTTTAAGCTAGTGTGAGTTGAGAGTTTTCTTTCCAACTGAAGGCTTTTTTGGGCAGGGGGTAATTTGTTTTGGTTTTTTGGATTTTTTTTTTTTTTCAATCAAGCTCTCACTATGTATTCCAAGCTGACCCTGACTTCAGAGTGCTGGGATTGTAGGTCGGAGCCACCATACCCAGCTTTTAACCCAAGGCATCCTAAAGGTGCACTCCCCTGTCGCCTGCGATAGCATGGTATCTCACACGTGGTTTAGATCTAAAACCAGACTTCGACCAAAGACAAAACGGAAGTCAGAGTTCAAATTTTCTCCGGCAAACAGTGGCTGCTATTTTTCTTCTCCCATCTTCTCCTCTATCTTGCCTTCGATACCCCCTTTCAACCTGCAGCAGAATAAGCTGGTCTAACAGGCTGCCTTCAGGGTTCGTACTTTACAAAAGAAATTCCTTTTCTCTGAACACCGTGGTCACGGCCTCACATAGTGAAAGCCTCACAGAGACAGGGCAGCTGAGGAACCTGGCTGGGCAGGCATCTGCTCCAGAGCCAACCATCTCACCATCCTCGAAGACCCTCTCCAAATGGAGAGTTGAGCCGAATCATCTACACTTTACTCCAGCCTCACTCGTTGCTGTTGTTTTGTTTATCAAGACAGTGTATCCCTGGCTGTCCTGGGACTCACTCTGTAGACTAGGCTGCCCTCGAACTCAGAGATCTGCCTGCCTCTGCCTCATGGGTGCTGGGATTAAAGGTGTGCGCCACTGCCACCAGCGGCTTCCCAGCCTCATTTTCAGTGGAGCGGTCTTCACACGGAGCGCCCCAGACCCCGCCCCGCCCCAGACCCCGCCCCCGCCCCGCCCCTCTGCTTTTCTCTCCGTGTTTCACCTTGTTCATCTAATGTCTCCCTCTCAGCTGCTCCCGGCTCTGTCTCATCCATCCTCCAGAGCCCAGGCCAAAGGCTCTGGCACTTCTTTCTTCCTTTTTGAACCCCACTTTGCTCTTGGACATTGTTCAGTACCTCATTGTTCTTTAATTGCTCGCAGGGCCCGTGCTCATCAGTTAGACACAGTTCTTTGTATAAAGTAGGTAGGGCAGTGAAGCTGAATGTCGGATCTGTGGTTGGACGGACGTGACTCCGTCACTTTCCAATTATGTGAGTGTAGAGGGGAGAGAGGTCCTCTCGACCCCCTTCTTAGTTCTTATGTGGGCCCTTTGGCTGGATCTAGGAACCCAACTCATTGCGTAAGAACTGATTAATAAGAGAAAAAGCATAAAGTTTTATTAAATTTACGTGTATATGGGGATCTTCACAAGAGCCTAAAGACTGAAGAAGCGCCCAAAGCACGATGCCTTTATATTCTCTAGACAAAGAATAATACATTTGTGTAGTAATGACAAGACAACTGGCTATCTTGGAGGAGAGGAGCCAATTACGGGGCTGCTGCTAAGAGTGCTGAGGGATATATGGGCTGAGGGATATCCTGAGGCAGAGGGGGTGCTGCAATTGAGAAGCTCCGAGAGGCTCGCTGAGGTGGTAGGTAGACACAAGGGGATGAAACTTGTAAGTGATGGTGAGGAGCTTGGACAATATTCCAACTGAAAATGACTGAAGAGCTGTGGGTGGGAAAAGGACTTAATCAGAACCGCACCAAAGGAAAAAGTCCCTCCGGAGGCCACACAGGGATGGGAGGAATAAGGATGGGAGGAAGGCTCTTCGGACAGAGGCTGCTGCTGGACTCAAGGGCTCCTCCGGCCCGCTCCCTGACATCTCTCCAGCCTTATTTTTCCTGTGTTATTTTTTACATATACCACAGGCTCGCTAGCACTGAGCGAGCGTTTAAAAGTGTTAAGTCTAGTCAAGCTTAGCTGCTTCCAGGCCCTGGTATGAAGCCCATTTTTCCCACCTTTTTCTTTTAAATTTGTTTGCTTGGTTGGTTTTGTTTGTTTTTGTTTTGTTTTGTTTCTAGACAGGGTCTCACACTTAGTCAAGACTGGCCTGGAACTCAGGGTGATCAGGCTGGCCTCGAACTTGCAGCAACCCTCCTGCTTTTGCCTCTTATATGCTGGGATTGCAGGTGTGAACCACCATGCCTGCTTTTCCAGCCCATTACGTGTGCCTGACCATAGGACTTAGCTTATTTTAATACAGTTTATTCATTTATTATCTATTAGTGCTGAATTCTCAACATCTGTGTCCTCTATTTCAGATCCCTTTCATACATTCTGTGAACTAACGGCCTTTGCTATTTTCCTTTTGTTTTGTGTTATTGGAAGTGCTGGTGAGATGACTCGGGGCCTTAGATAGCACTCTACAACTGAACTATGTCTTGAACTCGGTTTTTACATTCGAAGTCATGGATTCACATTCCCGTAATCCCAGCATAAGGGAGACCGAGGGAAGAAGATTCCTTCCTGCCTAAAAGAATGTAGGACACACGCATACGCGCATGTGCAACCCTGGCAGTCTGACACTAAAGGTAGGTGTGGGGCTGGGGGTGTAACTTAGTTGGGAGGTGCTTGTCTAACAAATAGGGCTTGGATTTTCCCACTTCCCACTCCATAAGGATGCATACCTACAATATCAGCACTCAGGAGGCAGGGGCATTAGATGTTCTAGATCTTTCTCTGATATGTATTGAGTTCAAGGCTAACCTGGGACACATGAGACCCTGTCTCAAAAAAATAAATAAAGGGAACCTTTTTTTTTTTGGTTCTTTTTTTCGGAGCTGGGGACCGAACCCAGGGCCTTGTGCTTCCTAGGCAAGCGCTCTACCACTGAGCTAAATCCCCAACCCCTAAAGGGAACCTTTATATATGGGCCAGTCAGTGGATAAAGGCGCAAGCTTGGAGACCAGAATCTGATCCCTGGAAATTACATAGGTGGGAGGAAGAACTGAGTGCAAAGAGAACTTTGCTCTGAGGGCCACACACATGCTGCACCACACATGACTCCCGCAGGAATAATAAGGAAAGGAAATCTAAAGATAAGTAAATAAGGAGCTGAGGAGATGGCTTAGTGGGTAAAGAGCTTGCTGTGCAAACACGAGGAGCTGGGCGTGGGTGCCTAGCATCTGGATAAGGTGCAGGGGGAGCCTGCTTGCAATCCTAGAGGTGAGGTGAAGTCCTAGGGTGCAGGGGGAGCCAGGGAGACTCCGCAAGCTTGCTGACCAGTTTAGTCAGACAGCACGCACCAGGTTCAGTGAGAGGCTGTGCCTCTCAAATTAAAGTGGAATCTGGGTGAGGTGGTCCACACCTCTAATTTCAGCTCTTGGGAGGCAGTCGTAGGGAGATTTCTGTGAGCCCAAGGTCAGCCTGGTCTACATAAGTGAGTTCCAGACCAGTCAGGTTACATATGAGACCCTGTCAATAATAAAATCACAATAATGATATAAAACATAAATAAAATAATAACAATAATGATAACATGGAGAGTAGTAGAAAAAGCCAGCTAATGTGGACCTCAGCCTCTGGCACACACACACAACAAACAAACAAACAGGCAAACAAACAAATACACAAGGTGGATGTGATCTTGGGAAGGCAATTTGCGCTATTATTAACCAATAGTATTTCTCATGAATGTATTGGACTTCAGATTAATACAGGGTTGAGTTCTAATGAGACAAGATTTAGGACTGGTAAGTTTTTTTAAAGAATTATTTATTTTATGTATGTGAGTACACTGTAGCTGTCTTCAGACACCAGAAGAGATTATTAAATCCCATTACAGATGGTTGTGAGCCACCATGTAGTTGCTGGGAATTGACCTAGCAGTCAGTGCTCTAAACCACTGAACCATCTCTCCAGCCCTCAGGCCTGGTTAAGTTTTGATTGTTAGAAGAGAACAGGCTGCATCACGAATGATTAGTACAATGTTTTGAAGCTTTTTCTGTTATCCTATGGTGCACAGAACTATAAAGATTTAGTCTAATAAAAACTTAGACTAAAAGCAAAAATCCAACTATCGGAAAATATTTCAAATAGTTACATGAAGTTAACTGTATATTTTAAATTTTATCCTGTAGCCCCAACATCTTCCAAAACCAAGTCTATGTTTAACTTTGGCCTCTAAGTGTGCCAAAGAGACCCTCCATCCCCTAAATGGCAGAACTGTAGCATCAATGGGAACTAATCAGAAGAACGAAAGGACAGCTATTGGGTGGGAGGTCGGGAAACAGCTCTGACACTAGAGTAACAGAGGCAGTGTGACTCTCTTGAGTTCTTTACCATAAATGGCGTTGTCACACATGCTTACTGTGAACTGCAAGGAGGGAAATCAGAGTCAGGAAAGGAGAAGTCTTTGGGGGGAGATTAATTGAGACCCAGGACAGAGCTCATGAGACTGAACATGCATGGTGGGGTTCAGTCAATAGTTTAACCCAGTATCACGCCCAAGGATCAGAGGGACTTATGAGCAATAGGTAACGGACAACAGCATTGTCTGCTGGGGGCTGGGCACCCACGGGGCACCCATGCTTATCACTCGCTCTGAACAGCTGGTAAGTGGGAAGGTCTTTGTCATCAGAGTTGTCACAGACACTGGACCTTGTGCAATGAGCAGGGAGTGGGGAGACTTGACCAGGTCAGAGGCCCGAAAGAACTCAGGACACACAGTGAATGATAAAGTAAAAAATGAAAGTTCTCCTGATAGAAACTTGGGCTGAGGTTTTGAAAGAGAAAGCCTCAGTATAGTTAATTATATTTGGGTGTTGGGAGAGGGTTAAATAATATGGAAATAGAAAAGAGGTGTGTTTAGGATCCTGAGATCATAAACTTTTTAGAAGTTATAATTTTGTGGATTTTTGAAAAACAATTATCACCTATAATATTGAATGACATAATATAAGGTGTCTAGGTGAACCCACTTGAAAATTATTGAGAGTTGGACTTTTGGCATTTGGAAGGCAGAGGCAGGAGGATTACCCAAGAGCTCACAGCCAGCTCACAGCCAGCTCACAGCCAACTCTGTCTCAAAAAAAAAAAAAAAAATTCAATGTTTCCACAATAGGAAAAAAAATGAAATATTTGTAACAAGCAGGATAAAAACTTTGAATCTAATCCCTTCAATTTAGGACAGACTTTGTAGTTGAATGAATTCGGGTAAAGTCAGATTTTGATGGCAAATGAGTTGTCAAAGGCGAGAGAGGAGTTGCTTTAGAACCCAGGCCTCTGCGATTGGATGTAAAGAGTCATGTGAGGTCCTGCACAAGCCCTCACCTGTATTAGTATTGGACAGTGATGTGCCCACTGCTGTCCCACAGGGCAGCAGGCTGGAAACAACGACTAACAACACTTCTGTTTCTCAGAGACAATTCATTCATGGGGCCTTCCTTTTGAGGACAAGGGTTTCCCCTCTGCGAATAAACCTGATTTCTGGAAATAGATAATGATTTGCAGAGTATTCTGGTTAAAAAAAAAAAAAAGCAGTGTTTTTGCTAAAAAATGAGGTGTGGCCTAAATCATGGGGATTTTAATTATAGAATAACTATAATTTGTAGCTGATGAAACCAGAATTGTGACAGTCAAGTTGAGTGATTTCCCCCAAAGCTGTAAAGCTTGAGAAACCATCAATTTGCCCAAATGTTGCAAGTTGCTTAAAATATCTCTGGATTTCAGACACGTCTTTAGAGGCAACTTAATATTCATACAAGAGAAAAGTTCCATATCAGCCAAGAGCGGTGGTAATAGCCTGCAATCACAGCAAGGGGGATGTTGCCCAGACTAGACGCTTGCTGTGATCCTGAGGGCAGCCTAGGCTAGACACCAGGATGAGAGCTACAGAAGCCTCTCTGTCTTGGGACCTGGGGGTGGGGTTCAGTAGTAACATCCCTCCTGTGCAGTGGGAGGACCTGATCAATGCACCCTGTGAAAAGCCAGTTGTGGTGGCCTCTGTCTGTAACCCAGTGCTGGGGAAATGAAGAGAGTTGGATCCCTTGGGATGCTTACATCTACTCTAGACAAATTGGTGAGCTCTGAGTTCAGTGAGAAACTGTCTAAAAAAAGAAAAAGGTAGACAAGATTAGAGGAAGAAACCATTGACTTCTAGAGTCTACAAGCACCAGCACACATGTGTACACACACACACACACACACACACAAACTCACACACTCACACACACACACTCATATACACACACACAAATACACATACACATTCATACACACACACACTCATACACAAACACACACACTCATACACAGACACACACAAATACACATACACATTCATACACACATACACAGACACACACTCATACACAGACACACACATACATGTGCACACATGTTTGAGCTCAGATTGCACCATGATGACACTAATAATTTAAAGCTACAGAGAACACACACTCCTGAAGAACTAAGTAATCCAAGGGAAAGACCTGAGATAAATCAGAATAAATTCAGACGAATACCGTTGCAGCAAGTAGACACTAGCAAGTATGGGACACAAAGATGATTCAGTGTGAAGTCAATTAGCATCTGCGGATTGGGGAACACAGCAAAGGAAAGGACAACATAACCAAAGCAAAACGCAGCACGCTTTCCCTACCGGCAAGGCAAGGGAGTTGTAACTTCGTTCAGGTAGAAAAGGAATGGGTGGAGAGGAGAAAGAGCTCAAGATCAGTCAACATCCATCAGAGTAGGCTGTTGTCAGACGAGCCAATGTGCAACGGCACTATCACTGTCTACAGTTGTTGTTGGGCAGTATGGAGGAGGGCAGGGCTCTGCACGTCTGCTCTAGTACCATCCATGGAAACCCTTTTACCTTGTCTAGGATGTCATGGCTCGTCTGTCTCCATCTCTTAAGTTCTACCTTCCCCTCCGGAGCCCGCTCAAGTTCTCTAGCCCCTCTGAGTTCTCAGCTTTGGTGGACAGGAGCACTCTGTCTTTCCTGAGGTTCCTATGGGGTGCCAACCCACTTAACATAGTTTGAAATCCTGCTACTTAGTGATTCAAGTTACAGAAGGTCCAAGCTATTCTAGCTAATGTCCTTACCAGACAAGTACCTCCCCACTGAGCTCTGTCCCCAGGATAAAATGGAATCTAAGGCCATCCCACCTCAAAATACCCACCTTTCTTTACCCAGTTGCCACAGCGTGTCTTATGGGTCCCTGAGGTCATAGAACAAATGACCTCGGACACAGCTGGTAGCTGTTTGTGTTTCTGGATTACTTTTCTCTTTTCCCAAGGGCGGTGTCCTGAGGAATGCTGTCAGGAAGACATGTTCTGCTGAGGTTGGGAAGGGAACATTTAAAGGAAGAGGTGACTGACAAAAAGGAGAGGCCCTGCCCATAAATGGTGCTCACTTCTCAAGACGGCTTCCTTAGGAGCGGGTCTGAAGAGAATCAACTCAAGGCACAGAGCCCAGCGTTCTGAGGAATTTTAAAAACCAGCCCAAGTCATGACTGGTGGGAAACATTAGAAAGTCAAGGCCCACTAAGCATGAAAAATTTGTTGACATCCGAGCTTGTAATTTTGCTGTCATCGGTTAGTCCAACCCTAGAAGTTACTCTGAGCCACTAACCAAAAGCTTACACCTACCGATGTGAAAACCGGATGTGCGGTGCACATCTGTTCCCCCGGCACTCTGGGAGGCAGAAACAAGAGGATGCCTGGAATGTACTGGCCAATCAGATCTAACTGGCAGATCCCCATGCAGTGTCTCAAAGAACCAATCAGATCTAGTTAAACTGGCAAGATTCCTGTACAGTATCTCCAAGAACCAAGGTGAAGAGAGAGAGAACCAGGCACTTGATGGACCTGATGTGACTGTCTGGCCTCTACACACATGTGCACATGCACACCTGCACACATGCACACACAGGCACCTGCACACATGTTCACACATACACACACCTGCATACACGTACTTGACACACATGCACGCCATTTTTAAAGAGAGCTGCTCACATAAAAATATAGTGTAGAGATAACATTTTCCTCATACTCCTTAAGATTATAAAATGTTGGAAGCATTCTCTCTGTTGAAATTCACACAAATACTTAATTGACCTAACAGCCTACTGAAGAGCCTCACCATCCCAAGACAATAGCAAGAAATAAAGTTGTAAAGGTAGAGGACTGAGAGATGGCTCTCAGTAAGAGCTCTTGCTGCTCTAGCAAAGGACCCAGCTTCAGTTCCCAGCATCTGCATGACAGCACCAACAGTTCTTAACTCTGGTTCTAGGGAATCTGATGCCCTCATCTGACCGCCTCAGACACCAGGCACACACATCCTATACAGACATGTAAGCGGGAGAAATGCTCATATACATAAGATAAAAATAAATGAGAAAAATCTTTTTAAAAGGAAAAGAAAGAAATCCTCGTGTCCTGCTAGGGAGATAGCGTGGTGGGGGCAATGCTCTCAGAACAAACGTGAGCATCCAGGTGAAAATCAGAGAGCAGCTAGGGTTGAACTCCTGAGAGCAGGGTAGAAACGGAGGCCTCCAGATCACTGTAGTGTGCTCTCGCTGTAACTATTTACTAGAAAACAAAACGGGACGGAGAATCACAGTAGCTACTATGTGAGAGCCTGCCACATGGCAGGCTGTGCTGTAGTTCACTAAACACATTTAACCCTCTTAGAGAGGTAGAGATAGCGTTGGGCCAGAGTGATGACTCAGCAGTTAAGAGGGGGGTGGGGGGGTGTGGGGTGTGGGGTGTGTGGTTTCCTGCTGCTGCTGAGGACCAGAATCAGTTCCGAACACCCACATTTCAGCTCACAGTTATTTGTAGTTTCAGTTCCAGGACGTCCAACACCCTCCTACGGCCTCTGAGGATGCCTGTGCACATGTAGTGTTTGGGGGGGGGAGGGAGGGAGGGGGGAGGAGGGAAAAGAGAGAGAGAGAGAGAGAGAGAGAGAGAGAGAGAGAGAGAGAGAGAGAGAGAGAGAGAGAGAGAGAGAGAGAGATCGGGGCCACAGGAGATGGCCATGCCTCCATGGGTAAGGCTGTGTGAGCCTGAAGACCCGTGTTTGATCCCTGAAATCCATCTACAAAGCTGGATGCTGTGGTGCCTCTTCCGTAACCCCAGCCCTCCTATAGAGGGATAGGAGTCAGAGACAGAAACATTGGCCAAGGCTCGGGGGCCAACAAACCCAGAGCTCAGGGCAGCAGCAGGAACAGGAGAGGCCCTACCTTCACAAGGCAGAAGGAGAGAGCCAACTCCCAAAGATATCCTCGGATCTCCACACTCACACCCGCACTCTCTCATGCACACTTAAAAAGTTTTTAAAGCTACCCACCACAATGGTGGAAACGGAAACTCAGCGCACAAGGTTACAGAAGCACCACAGCAGAGAACAGAGTCAATCCTAAACCTGACTCCGGAGCCACGTGAGAAACTCCACCCTTCTCCTGAGGTGACCACCAGTCCTAGAAATGATGTTCCTCACCCGCATGCCACCCCAGCACCTGGGGGGTCTAGGCAAGAAGCTTACAACTTTGAAGCCATTATGAGCTACAGAGCAAGACTGTCTCAAACAAGACAAAAAGACAAAACCAATCTCTCACAACGAAACAAAGCAAGCCGCCAAAGAACCTGCCATCCCAGCATTCAGCGCGCGGAGGCTGTATATAGTTCAAAGGCATCCTTGGCTGCCTGTGACTCTGTCTCGAAGATGAGAACCAGAACCACCCCAAACCTCTACAGACTGTAGTGTGCTGTCTTGGCCAATTCCTACTTGTTATGGAAGAAATTAAGACAAAACAAAAACAGAGCAGCTCTCTTCTGGAGGCCTGGATTTAGGATTCCTTCAGCTCTATCTACACAGGGGACGCTGTCTGTCAGAGGACGAAGGAAGAGTTCCTCTCGCTGTGATGGGCTGTCTCCGCTTCTGGGAAGCGAGCTTCTCCCGCTCCCTCATCAGGGACTAGACTGAGTCAGAATTATGTCTGCCGGTCGAGAGGCCAAATCTGGAGTCTGCAGTCTGCCAGTCTTACTTCTCATAAGTCTGGGAAGTCGGGAGGAAGGAAGGGGCTGGCTGAGGGAACGAAGGGATCTCCCTTTTGTAGTTGAGTCAAGCAGCAGAGTGAGAAGAAGGCTGTGGATACTGGCCAAGACTTTCTTCACGACAATTTCAGCTAGGTTCCTCTGGGCCTGTTCTTAGCAGGGTTCGATTTTGACCCGTGGTCTTGACTAGCCCAGAATTAGTGAGAGTCAGCAAATATTCCATTACGTTCACATGAGTCTCCTCATAACTGGTGTTTCCTCTACAGCAGTGGTTCTCAACCTTCCTAATGCTGCGACCCTTTAATATAGGTCATGTTGTGGTGACTCCCAACCATAAAATTATTTCATTGTTACTTTATGACTGTAATTTTTCTATTGTTAGGAATCATAGCGTAAATATTTGTGTTTTCCGATGGTCTTAGGTGACTCCTGCGAAGGGGTCATTTGATTCCCAAACAGGTTGAGACCCACGGGTTGAGAACCTCTGCTCTAAGTGGTTTTCACCCATCGTCTCATTATCTTTCCTACTCTGTTTTGTTCAGTTGCCTTTGCTGTACTCAGAGTTGAGCACAGTCTCTCTCTTCTATATCAGTACTTTTTCCTTTAGTGGGTATTGAACCAAGGACCTTGCACACAATAGGCAAGCATTCTACATTCTACTTCCACATTACATCCCCAGGTCTCTTTTAACTTTATTTTGAGACAGGGTTTTAATCAGTTGCCTAGACAGGACTTGAACTCATTCGGTAGCCCAGGCTGGCCTCGAACTCGTGAACCTCTTGTCTTAGCCTCCTGAATATCTGGAAATATAGACCTTAGCCACCAGGAAGACTGAAATACTGTTGAATAAACTCTTTCTTACCAGGTTATATTTTAACAATATTAAAATTATTATGGTCTCTTGAGTAATATCTCTATTTCTGGACTAAGTTGACTAATCTAACCATTGTGCCTAACGGGTGCCAAGAGGAATGGCATGCCAGTGGGTGCTGTGATTGTTCTAGAACACAGGCTAAGAAGCAGGCCCTAATCAGAGAGGGTTTTCAGCAGGGCGGAAGCACACTGAATGCCCTTGCTGCCTGGGAGTCAACGGCAGCTGGCATAGCCTGGATCACACATTAATCAAACCCCATGCTTCTTACCCAGAAACGAATGACCCTTACCATGTATCCCAAGTCACATATGGTTCCCTTTCCATCTTCTATCATGTGGCACAGTCACATGGTGACTCAGCCTGTTTCTCACTTTCCCTCAGAAACCTTTGAGGGAAGATGCCTTGTCAGGTGATGGCTGACGCCTTTACATTAGGAAGCGGAGGTAGGAAGAGTTGAAGTCCATACTGGTCTATATAGTGAGTTCCAGACCAGCCAGGGCTACACAGGGGCACCCTGTCTCAACAAACACCACACACACATGCACACGTGCACACATGCTCACACACACACACACACACACACACACACACACACACACACACACACTATCCCCTTGCTTTGGCAGTACTGAAAACTCTCACTTCAGACCACTGCTCTCCTGAGTGCTTCAGCATTAACGAACCTCTTGCCTGGAGACAATCTGACTCAGCACCTCTCTCTTGAATCCTGGCTCCTCTCTCTTCTCAAAACCTAGCACTGATGCTGTAAAACATATATGCGTACAACTCTTACGTCTCCGAAACTACAGAAAGCAGCAGCGTCCTTTTTTGTACGCCGAGTGCTGGCTGGTCAGGGAGGGACCAAGACAGAAGCCATGTGTTGGATCTTTTGGCTCGATGCCCTCCAACTCCAGGGGAGAACAGCTAAAGGAGAAGTTGGACAGTTAGTTAATTAACTAATTAACTAATTAGTTAACCAATTGTATCAACGGAACAGATGCTCCAAAGAGCAAGGTGCAGGGAACAGCTGGACTGCTGATCACACAGAGGTTTCTAGAAGGTGGTACACCTGGAGAGGGTTGGGTCCTAGGTGTCTTTCCCCCTAAGTCACGCCCCACGAACCTCTCCATCGGTGCCCATCAGTATCCTGTGTGACATTCTTCAGAGTAAACCACAATACCTTAATAACACTCCTGAGTTCTGAGGAGGGGTTTGTGAAGATCCCAGATCGCCAATGGGTGATTAAACACTGGGCAAAACCACTTGAGGCTTAGGACTGCCATCTGGGCATGTCCTAACTGTGAGATCGGGTACTGTCTCTAAGAGTGTCACAACTGAGTTAAGGGACACCATGCTGGAGTCCGCTTCAGAACTGTTAGCGTGCTTGGTAGGTGGAGGTCCCTCACGGACGTCTGTCACTCAGCCCTTCTCTTGATTACTGACTGAACAGAGAGGAGAACATGAGTCTGAGGTTATTTTTTTTTTCCTGTGTCCTCAGGTAGTTTGGCCCAGGCTTAGCTTCAAGGTTCACACTGCAGAGAAGGTTTGAAACCGTGGCCTTTCTCAAGAAGCAGAACAATGACAGTGACCTAGGCTTGTTAGTGCAGACTCTGACTCCCAGGTCCCTGACACGCATTCCTGATGTACGGGGAATACATTGCTGGTAGGAGCTGAGGAAGCAGCTACTTTAACGCCCCAGACTCTTCCCTTCAGCCTGCTCACCTATCACCTTTAGAAGCCGTGTCTCCACTTCTGTTCCCTAGTGGTCACACTCTCCTCGGATTTTTCTGGATTCCGTTTATTTGGTTGTTCATTTGTTTGAGATACAGTCTCATAGCCAAGAAGACTGAGCCTCTGACCCTCCCACCTCTGCCTTCCAAGTGTTGGGATTACAAGCATATACCTCACACCCAGCTGGCTTCATTTCTTCTTTGAGACAGGGGCTCACTATGTAGCCTCGGCTGGCCTAGAACTCACTATGTAGACCAGGCTGGCCTCGAACTCAGAGATTAAAGGCGTTGGCCACCATGCCTGGTGCCATGTCCAGTTTTATGTTATGCTGGGGATCAAACCCAAGGTTTCCTACAGATTAGGCAAGTACTCTGTCACCAGAGCAACAGCACAGTCTCTCTGAACTCCTTTCACTCGGAGGGTGTTCTGAACTCCCTGAGTGTGGTCAAAGTCAGCGATCAGCTCAGCAGCTCCCCACAACTTAACAGCAGAGGGGGGAGGGGGCTTTGATGTCAGATGCAATTTTCTGCTGGAAAGAATCAAGTCAGAACCAAAGAAAGTAGGCTGAGCAAACCTTCAGAATACACACGAGACCTCTAGAGAGAGCATGAAAGCCGCCAGAACACTGGGAACGAGCTTTCTGGAGTGGGCTGGGGTTCTCTTGGTCCATAAGGTCTCCCTCAAACAAAGAAAACCAAAAGTGACATTAAGGTGGCCTCCATTCAGCCTCCGGCGCCTCCCCCAAAGCAAACAGCAGAACAAAGGTCAAACGTCATCGAGACGTAGCAAACTCATCCACAATTGCAGACATCGTTCAAGCTTCCGTCTAATGGACTTCTCGTCTGACTGGGTATCAATTCTAAAAATGTTCCACACATATAAAGGCAAAGGGGGTTGCAATAAATGACGCTTTGGTGATTGGCTTTGACTGGGATGAACACAAAGTGAACTAATCTATTCGGATGGATTCCTAGGTGCTAAACCTTGCTCTGTGTGAGTGGGTTGAACTCAGATCCTACAAGCAACTCTCTGTAGAAAATCTAAAGCAGCATTCCAGTGTGACTCTGGGTCAACGTCAACACTAAGGAGTACTTCTTAGAATAATATGCTTTTTATGGTTTTACTGCTGGGGAACGGCAAAAGCAGGGTAAAGAGAACCGGGGAGCATACTTGGCTAGCCAGCAAAAAGGTTGCTTGCATCCTTAGTACTTATCTCTTAACAGCTCCGACCTCCATCTGCGAATCAAATAGACTCATGTAACTTTTCCAAGAACTGCGTGAAGTTCTTTCCTTGTCTGGAAGCCAAGTTGCCAACTGAATTCCCATGTATCCCACCGAAAAGGGAAGGCCATCTAACCAAGGAAGCTTGCCACCTGCTGTAGGCTACTTAAAGTGTAAGAAAACAACTGGTCATTCTATAAACACTGTTCCAAATTTCACTCTGCCTCAAGTGCAAGATGCTGGGACATTCACATTGAATAGAGGTGAAAAGCAGCAAGCAGAAGAGGACAGTATACTGTACAAGGCAGCTTGAGTTAGGGCCAGTGTTTATTTTATAGCCAGATCTCCTGCAGCCCAGGCTACCTGAATGGGAACCGTACAGAAGAAGGAGATAGAGTCCCCCAAGCCAACAGAATAAAGAAGATAGTTTTCTCCTACTTACAGTACAAGTGACTCTGCTCCGAATCAGCCTCCCTAAGGGAAGCTGGGCCAGAATGTCTTCCCTGTCCTTGGGTGGCAGAGGCAAGGAGCATTGCTGTGCGTCATTTTAAAGACCCCAGAAGTCCCTGGCAGCGGCCTTCCCCATCTCACCCCTTTGCTTTCAGCCCAGTAAATGCAGTGGGTTCAAACTCATCCCAGTGGCCACAAGTTCTGTGGTCTGCGTGCCCTATATTTCTCCCCAGTCTTAGGAACTGAAATTGGTGTTGACATGGAGGTTAGGAGAGGATGGAAGAGAAGGGGATGCGCTGAGGTTACTCCGTAGGCAGAGTTAATGAGGATTTAATTCAGAATTAACCCCAGGAGACACAGAGAAACCTAGGCCTAGTAACTTGACCTGGAAAAACAAATCCCACCAAGGCACGGTTTAATTGAGCTTCCCTGAGAGATTCTGGGTGGGCTAAGGAACAGTTGGTAGAGAAACTGAACCAACAAGATAGGTAGATGGTTGAGGCCTGGTCTGCCCGATGGGTAGACCCTCTTGGGGGATTACCAGTACTGGTCTCATAATTTTCAAATTTCTCAAATTTTCACCACTGGAAGGGGAGGTTCTCGTGCTGACTCCGAAGGATTAGGCTGCGGCTCTCCTCCCTTCTCTGGGCTTTTCCTTGAACCAGCTAAAATTTATAAGGTCACAATTTATGACCCTCTGGATGATGTGAATCTCTTTGTTTCTTTGTTTGTTCATGTTTGAGACAGTGTTTTATGTAGCCTAGGCTGGACCAGGGGTGGCTTTCACTCCGGATCCTTCTCCTGCTTTTATCTTCCATGTGCTGGGATTATAGGCATCAACGCAGGCTAGATGTAGACTAAAAAAAAACTTTTTGAAAGAAGTTTGAGCTGATTGTCAGGAGCCTAGAATAAAAAATTCACATAAATGTAGAAATGGAGTTTACAAAAAGGATGTGAGAATCTCCCCCCAGCGTGTCTGTGCACATGTGTGCACATGCATGCACATGCATGGAGTTAAGAGGGCGACTTCATGTACTTATGGTCTGTCACCTTTCACCTGGATGCTCACGTTTGTTCTGAGAGCATTGCCCCCACCACGCTATCTCCCTAGCAGGACATGAGGATTTCTTTCTTTTCCTTTTAAAAAGATTTTTTCTCATTTATTTTTATCTTATGTATATGAGCGTTTCTCCCACTTACATGTCTGTATAGGATGCATGTGCCTGGTGTCTGAGGAGGTCAGACGAGGGCATCAGATTCCCCAGAACCAGAGTTAAGAACTGTTGGTGCTGTCATGCAGATGCTGGGAACTGAAGCTGGGTCCTTTGCTAGAGCAGCAAGAGCTCTTACTGAGAGCCATCTCTCAGTCCTCTACCTTTACAACTTTATTTCTTGCTATTGTCTTGGGATGGTGAGGCTCTTCAGTAGGCTGTTAGGTCAATTAAGTATTTGTGTGAATTTCAACAGAGAGAATGCTTCCAACATTTTATAATCTTAAGGAGTATGAGGAAAATGTTATCTCTACACTATATTTTTATGTGAACAGCTCTCTCTAAAAATGGCGTGCATATGTGTCAAGTATATGCACATGTGTGCAGGTGTGTGTGTGCAGGTGTGCATGTGTGCACATGTGTGTGGAGGCCAGTCAGTCACATCAGGTGCATCACCTGGTTCTCTCTTCACCTTGGTTCGTTGAGACACTGTACAGGGATCTTGCCAGTTTACCTAGATCTGATTGGTCAGTACATTCCAGGCATCCTCTTGTTTCTGCCTCCCAAGGTGCCAGGGGAACAGATGTTCCCCAGCCTATCCGGTTTTCACATGGGTGCTGGGGCTCTGAACCAGAGTCTTCTTGCTTGTACAACCGTCCACTCATCACCCCTTTTCCAAGACAGTGTTTCATGTGGTCCTAGGCTGTCCTCAAATCCCCTGTGTCCCTGAGGGTGATCTTGAACTCCTGCTCTTCCTGCCAAGTGCTTTGATTATAGGTGTATGCCACCACTCAGGTCTCTTTCTATGCGACCATGTCCTTTGTTAGATCAAGAAGAATTTTTTCTATTGCCTTAAAAAGAATCATGGGGGTTGGAGAGATGGCTCAAAGGTTAATAACGTGTGTTGTTCCTGCAGAGGACCTGAGTTCAAATCCCAGCACCCACATCAGGGCGCTCACAACTGCTCATAACTTCAGCTCTACGGGATACCCCTAATCTTAGGCACATGCAATATACAGACATACACGCATGTAATATATACATAAAGGATAATAAAGTATTTTTTTAAAAAATCAGAACAAGGGGCCAGAGAGGTAGGCTCAGTGGGAAAAGGCACTTGCTACTAAGCCTGACAACTTGAGTGTAATTCCTGGAATCTACATGATAGGAGAGAAATGACTCCCATATGCTGTCCATCCATGCCATGATGCACTCTCTTGAGCACACACACACATACACACACACAGAGAGAGAGAGAGAGAGAGAGAGAGAGAGAGAGAGAGAGAGAGAGAGAGAGAAATATAAAAACAAATAGATGTTCTATTTTTCTTTATCAAGTTGGTAGAATCAAATAATTTTAATCCATTAATGGGGTGAATTAAATTAATTCCTTTATTAAATATATGTTGCATTTCTAATACAAATTCAGGACGTCATTTTAAGTCTCTTATAGATTGCTAGATCCAGTTGTCTAATATCTAAAATCATTTCATTTATTCGTGAGTAAAAATAACATGCTTTTCTTTATTTTACTGAGCTAAATGCCCTCCCTCTGTGAGAGGGATTGGACCCAGGGCTTTGCTGTATGCAGGGAAAGTGATTTCCCATTGAGCTAATTTCCTATATTTGTCTCTCCTTTAAAGAGTTTTTGAAAATTCAATTCTGTCTTTGAGGCCAGAAATGTCTGATCCCCCTGGAGCTGGAGTCATAGGAGGTTGTAAGCGTCAAACATGGGTGCTGGGAACTGAACTCAGGTCCTCTGCAAAAATAGCATGCCTCCTTAATTGCTAAGCCATGGCTCCCCCTGTCTTTTTCTTTACATTTTTCTGGAAACGTTGTATATGAATATATTGTTCACACACACACACACACACACACACACACACTTTCTCTTTGCTGAAATTTTAGTAGAACTTATTAACCTTGGCTGATCAGAGTGCATTTTTTAGAATGTGGCCTATAACTCGATTTATTTTATTGTCTTAGGACAATTAAGATTTTTCACTTCTTCTATCCACTTCTCACGTTTCCACATTTGCTGGCTTGAGACTGTCCGCACTGGTCGTTACCTTCCATAGGATGTCGAACAGTCTGAGGCGGCACCACAGCAGTGAGCGTCTTCTGTTTGTTTGACTTTTGGTTTTGTGAAACAGGGTTTCACTCTGTGACCCCAGCTGTTGCTGAACTCACTCCAAAGCTCTGGCTGGCTTGCGCTGGGATTACAGATGTGACCTCTCACCCTGGACTGTAAAACGTGTGCTTTCTTCTTTTGTATTTTGTTTATCTTGTCGCTTGGCATTCGTGAGGAGAAGCAGCGAGATCGTCTTTAATAATTTATAAAAGTGTTTATTTCATTTTTGTCTCCCTCCCCCATAGCATCTCCTGTATCCCAGACTGGCCTCAAATGATCTGGAATTTTCTGGTCCTCTTGCTTTCACCTCTTTTGTGATAGAATTACAGCCTTGCACCAATCTCTTGGTTAGCTTTCTCTCAACTTGACCCAACCCAGAGTCACCTAGGAAGAGGGAACCTCGCCTGGAAACTCTGCTTGATTAGATTGTCCTGCTCAGGCATGTCTATGGAGCACCGATTTGACTGATGTGGGAAGACTCCGCCCACTGTGACAGATACCAGTTCTGTGGATAAGAGAGCTAACAGCATGCGACAGAGGAAGCTTCCCATAGAGGAGGTTGACAAAGTCCCAAACGGGAAGCCCAAGCGGGCATTCCTCTGTGGTTTCTGTTTTAGTGTCTGCTTGAATTCCTACCCCGACTTCCCTCCCTCCCTCCCGAAGACTTGTAAGATTTGTAAGTTGAAAGAAACCCTTTCCTCCCCCAGGTTTCTTTAAGTCACAGTGTTTATCAAAGCAGCAAGAAAGCAAACTAGGACAGTCACCATGGCTGGTTCTGTGCTGGGGACAGAAGCCAGGGCCGGGTGCACGCTAGGCAAACACTCACTTGCTGTGGCATTCCCTCTCTAGCCTTTGTAGTCCTTGTATCAGAGGCGTTTATAAGACATCCGTTTGGGACTTTGTCAACCTCCTCTATGGGACACTGCCTTCCTTTCTCTTAATTTACCTCTTTTTATTACTTTTTTTCTTTCTTTGAGCTTATCCTGTTATGATTTCTATTAATTCATGCTCCTGATATTTATACTTCATTCCTTTGGAGCACTGCCAGAAGGGGAGGGTAAGTATGTTTTAAACTTTATTAGATATTTCCAAATTGCTCTGCTAAAGGGTTTGTGCTGATTTACAATCCCATAGGAATGTGTGAAAGTTTCTGATCTCTTCATTCCCACCAGTAGTTGGGATGTCAGGCTTCCGAGTTCTCACCATTGGCTCTGATAGGAGTGTCTTACTTATCACATGTCTGACGCTTAGCCCAGGGCGCGGCACAGCACTAAGTCTGTGTTAACCATTATTTACCGAGTACATCTTCAAGGAAATAGCTTACGATATAAAGAAGGATTTTAGCTAGGCATGGTGGCACATACCTTTAATCCCACCAATCAGGAGGCAGAGGCAGAAGGATCTCTGAGTTCAAGGTCAGCCTGGTCTACAGAGAGAGTTCCAGGGGTTGGGGATTTAGCTCAGTGGTAGAGCGCTTGCCTAGGAAGCACAAGGCCCTGGGTTCGGTCCCCAGCTCCAGAAAAAAAAAAAAAAAAAGAGTTCCAGGACAGCCAAGGCTACACAGAGAAACCCTGTCTCAAAAAAAAAAAAAAATTATGATTGAAATTTTTAAAAAAAGTTTTTATGATTAAAATTGTCCTAAGATGGGCTGGGTTGTGCATTGAGGTTCTGTTCCCCCAGTACCAAAGGTTTGGAAGCAAAGGCTGAAACGTGACTTGGAAAGGTTGTAGGAGAGTTAGCAATTAAATAACATTAAATGTTAGAGACTTTAAAGACTCTATAGATTTGAAAGAGTGAGATTCATATCAGTTGGTGTGGCAGCGAGACAACGGAAAGGATGGAAGTGTAGACCCCAGGGTGGCCTCCAGGCAGGGGTGCAGGGCAGGCTGAGGGCAGGGGCTTAGGTCAGGCTCAGGGCAGAGGTTCAGGGCAGGGTCTCAGGGCAGGGTCTCAGGACAAGGGTGCAGGGCAGGCTTAAGAGGGGCTCAGGACAGGGGCTCAGGAGGGGCTCAAGGCAGGGGCTCAGGGCAGGGGTTCAGGGCAGGCTGAGGGCAGGGGTGCAGGGCAGGCTCAAGGCAGGGAGTAGGGAAGCTAGGTCGTGGGCCGACGTTATAAACACAGAGGGTTTCCTAGAGAAGGTGGTATAATAGTAAAGGCAGCTTGGATTACATTGTAATTGACTAGTGCCTTGCCCCAAAGGGCACTACCATGACAAAGGTCTCTAGTATCCTGATTGGCTTGTAGGTGACAAAGTCTTTTTTGATCTTGATAGTGAAGAAGAAAGTTTTATTATTTTTAAAACAAGCACCATGTTGCAACATAACAATTTTATATCGAGTGTCAACTATGCACTGGAAAAAGCAAGAAGTATAGTGAAGAATTTTAGCCAGAGCAGCAACGGAATAATAAATTTTGGTTTTGCAAGAGTAAAGGCATTAAAAGTTAAGAAACAGAGACCAGTCCTAGCCTCAAGCCATCTTTGGGGATAATAAAGCAAACCTAATTATCACAGTATGTCTCACAAATGTGAACAGTATAAAATCTGGGCAACCCATTTACATAAACACCACCTACCGTACAGCAGCCGTTATGTTGTGTGGGGGAGGACAGGGATATAAAGGGGAATTATTTTCTATATTCTAAATATTCATTATCCAGTTGGACCCAAAGCTTAAAGTAAATCTGATCAGAGTCTACACTTAAGCTTGGACAAGCTCAGAGTTCATTCTACTGAAACACGATGTTCCCAAAAGCCTTTTTTTTTTTTTTTTTTCTTTTTTTTTTTTTTTTTTTTGAGCTGGGGCCGATCCCAAAGCCTTTTTAAAAAAGGATTTTATCATTAGTCGCATGTCGATGTGCGTGTCCATATGTGGTTATGTGCTTAGGAGTAGAAGTGTGTCAGAGGAGATCAGAACAGAATTTTAGATCCACTGGGTCCAAACAAGTGGTTGTGAGCCACCTGACCTGGGTGCTGGGAACCACACCCTGGTCCTCTGGAAGAGCGCTCCAACTCATCTGAACCTCTCTCCAGCCCTGATATCCTCAAGACTTTACCAACGTTTTGCTCCCTGGGATTGAGGACTGCATTCAAGCTCTCGAACATTCTAGGCAAGAGTCCTACTACTGAGCTACACCTCTGCTCTCTCTTCACTTTTCATTTTAAGATGGGGTCTTACTTAGTTATCCAGGCTGGCCTTGAACTCCTCTTATATCCCACGCAGATCGTAAGTTTACAATCCTTCTGCCCCACCTTACCAAGCCCAGCAATTATCATCATTCATGAATCTGAAATTTGCTTAATGACTTTACGGTGTCAAATTCAAGAGACTTCAAACCAAGATACATGGGCTGCTACACCCTCAAACGTTGAGTATGCCGTTCTCTGAGTATCTCTTGGCTCTGTCTGCTCCAGTGGTGTGGCGTCGGGTCAGGCATTTGTAGACTGTATTGTTATATGGGCTCTGCCCCACACCTATTGGGTTATAGGTTCTGCAGCTAAAACAAGCACCTCAAGGGAACGTGGAACAGGGTAAGGTATGGAATCCCTACTTTTAAGAGATAAAACGTAAGAATTGTGGAGATTTGGGCTGGAGAGTTGGCTCAGCAGTTAAGAGCTTTCACTGCTGCTTCCAGGAGCCATGGATGACCGTTCGATTCCCAGCACCCACAGGATGGTTCACGGCCATCTCTTAACTCTAGTTCCAGGGGATCTGATGGTCTCACCTCTTCTGACCTCAAGCACAAAGGCATGACCACATGGTGCACGAAGGCATACATGAGGGCCAGACACATAAAATTAAAGGAATAAACCCGATTTTTAAAAAAGAATTGTGAAGATGTGTTATACAAATTTAAGTTATTCCTGTTACACTGGACTTGAGCCCTGATGACAGAGTTGAGAAGGACACACCTCTCTCCCCAGGGCTCTGGGCTGCTGTTTGCCACTTTAAAAATCTGTTGTTTTTTTTAAATCACTATTTGTGTTACTGCTGTAAGCACTTCTTCTGATGTTTATTTTCCTATAAATAAGCAAAGATGCGTGGGATGAGGCATGACTCCCTAATTGACGGCTGTCAGATTTTTCCTCTGTGGCAATAAAGAGTATCAATCAAATGGCAGCGCCATTTTGAACACCCCCTAGAACATGCCCTGGGAAGACTATGTGATAATCATAGCTGATTGTCTCAGATCCCGAAGACATGGCTTCAGCCAGGGATGTTTGAGTTTTTGATCTCACAAGCCTGGGAGAAATCTAGGTGAGCCGGCAGTAATGTCTACCTCAGCCTGAAGGAGAGCACTTTCCTGGGCTTGCCTAGCAGAGACTCTTCTGTAACTGATGCTAAAGAGGCAAGGCCGGGATGGTTCAATTGTGTTGAAAGTTTCATGGGATTTATAGCCACTTGGAAACAAACGGCTGGGCTGCGGTCTAGGATTTCATGGTGAGAGAGCAACATTCATCCCTCTGCTTCCTGACTTCAGATGCAATGTGACGACTGCCTCCAGCTCCCTGCCGTGGTGATGGACTGTACCCTCCGAGGGTAAGTCAAGACAAACCTTTCCTTCCTTAGATTGCCTTTGTCAGGTAGTCTGTCTCAGCAAGGAGAAAATCTATGGTGCAAGTACAAACCTCCACGACTGTGACTCTTGCTAAAGACGCAAGGCTGTGATTGGTCCAAACGTCTCTTCTGTGGCTATAGAGGTGAAGGGTCCTGGCTCACATAGTGAGCGGCTGGGAGACGCTTTCCTGAGCTGCCTCGCCTCCTACTGCACCATGAATTCAAACACAAAGGGTTCCCCCACCCCCAACCCCTCCCTGCCTCCCAGTGCTCTTTTCTTCTTCTGTTACACAAAGAAAGAAGAAGAGGAAGAAGAAGCAGGGACAACAAGTGGGGCAACAGAAGAGGCGGTGGCAGTGATCCCTGAGCAGTCAATGGCAAAGCGGTCGGTCAACTGAACAGTTCAGAAACAGCCGGAAGGAAGGGCAGCGGCAGCGGAAGCAAAGAGGTGGCAAGAGAAGCCGAGGAGGAGTCCAGGCTGAAGGATGAAAGGAACCGGAGAAGAAAAACTGTAGGTCCTGGCCTCTAGAAATTCCCCCACACCTTCAGGGCCATCGGATCGCAGGCCAACAGGAGTAACTCTAATGTTAAGAGCTAAGGACTGTGGATGTCCTAGAGCCATACAAGAGTTATGGCGTTGATAAGATTAAGGGTCCTAACACCAGAGGTCTGCTCTAAGGGGGTGTGGCCCGCCGCAGCTCCTACCTGCCTATTGAGGTAGTGGAAACAGTGGAGCCCTAAGGCCAGCACTCGCAGAGCTGCTTGCTTATTTGGGCAGAGCAAAAGGACCCCCAGCCAGGTGATTGGTAAGACCGAGGCGACAGGCCTAAAGTCGCAGGAGTCAAACACCTGCCCCAGGAATTGTGTGGCACGTTCGGTACCGCTAGGGCTTTAAACCCAGTGTTTCCTAGCACTGCAGCCAACTTCGGATCTTCCGCTCTGTCGAAAGGACGGCAGATGTTGATGTGGTTCACATCGAAACGCCCTTGCTAGCTTTTCTCTTTCCCCAGTCAAGCCTTAGCCTTATTTCCTTTGTACTTAGGACTTGACCTATCAGAAGCCCGTGTGTTTATGTTTCGGATTGTGAAATTATCCTTTGTTTTTAATTCTCAAATAAAGCCTTTTATTCATGGGTTTTTATTTCATTTTGTTTCCCTTTTTAAAAGTTTTTGGACGAGATTTTATTATGTATACCAGCTTGACCTCAGACTCATGGCTTCCTGTTTCCACTGTGGGACGTAGAGGAAGCCCTAAGTGTGTTAAGTCCTGACTTATGTTTACTGTTGACTCGGGCACATCCATGCCAAGTACCCTAATGCCTCAGACCCAGGAGAAAAATAGCAAAGCTTTTCCAGGGATTAAACTCAAGGAAATGGTAGGTCCTTCGAAGCTTCCTGGTCTGAGTGTGAACATTAATAGTGAGTGCAGAAAATGCCCACTCTAGCGCCCCACCCCCAACCCCATGGTAATGGTCTGAAGACTCTTGTTCCTCCCTTCAGACGTTGTTCCTACTAAGATTAGTTAAGTTGCCTCCAGTTCATATCCTACCTCTTTTTTCAACTGTATGATAAAAATCTGAGCTTCCAGGCTGGACAGCCTCTGTATCAGAGAGCTCAGTCCTCCGAGTTCAGCTTTTCTTCCTGTGTCCTGATGTTTGATTTTTTTCCTCACTCCCTCACTGCCCTACAGGAGCCTCTCAGGTACATGGCACCCCGCTTCTGAGTGCTGGAGTTACAGGTATGCACAGGCACACCCAGACATGGTTTCTTGTTGGATTTGACACATTCGTCAGTTGCAGAGATTGTCCTCATAGGTTCCAGCAGTTCTGAGATTATTTAAAAATGGCAGTGGAAGAGACGACTTCTTCAGATGCTTTGGTACTTAACTCCAGGAAGACCACCTCTCCAGAATGGCTACATCGTTCTTGAGTGGCCGAGCATCCTCTTGCTAGGCTTGTTAGAGTCACTCTGATATTTTTGCAGCTAGACCTCCTCCTGTCTACTTTGGCACACACACTCATTCTCTTCCCTTTCCCATGTTTGTAGCTTGGGTTTGTTTGCTCGTGTTTTCCTTTTACTTGTACAACATTGCACTGTGTAGTCCTGATTGGTTTGGGATTCTCTATGTAGACCAGATTAGTCTCAAACTCACAGAGATCTACCTCCTTGTGCCTCCCAAGTGCTGGGATTAAAGATACATACTACCGCATCAGTCTCCTTGTAGATTAAAATATCATTTTGCCCACCTGTGGTCTGGGACTCGGTTGATCATCAATGGAGGACTAGACCTTGTACCTGGTTTAGTGGGTGCTAAGTTTGTTGAATGAAAAAGCTAAAACAAAATGCAGTATACTTTCAAGACAAATGTATCTATAAACATAATCAAAACAGAAGGTCTTGTTTAAATGATTAATAATACTAATATACTCTTAGCTACATTAAGTATACAGCCTTGAACTTATCCTATAGGGAAAACAAAGAAAATACATTTTGTTCTTAATTTTAAAGAGTTCTTTTGTCCAAGAAGAAACAGGCAGATTTTTCAACTGAAGAGCCAGGCAATGGTAATGCATACCTTTAATCCTAGCATGGTGGGGCAGGGCCGGGACAGGGGTGGGGTAGGGGCAGGGGTAGGGGCAGGGGTAGGAGCAGAGGCATCTTTGTGAGTTTGAGGCCAGCCTGGTCTACAGAGTGAGTTTCAAGACAGCCAGGGCTACACAGTGAAATCCTGTCTTGATTTTTTTTTTTTCAACTGAAGAGAGGAGCAGAAATGATTGGTGTCACCTGCAGTCACGCTGTGAGTCAGGGCCAAGACGTGAGTCCCCAGGTGTTGAACTGGTCATCAACACCAGTCCAGGACTTCAGCTCTGCACCAAGTCCTGGCTTCATTTCTGCTCCATCTCTCCTGAGGCCATGAACTCCAGAGGTATCACGGAACGGGCAGTCTCAGTTTGTCTCAGAAACAATGGGGGAGAGTTCGGGGAACCTGCCTCAGGATTCTCCAACCTGGTGTCTCACAGAGTGTGAATCAACGCTGAGAGTAGAAGAAAATGTCTGTTTTCAGTGACGGGGAGAAAACCCTTAGGAAAAGGTGTCATGCCATCTCAGGGACTGCCCATCTATCTGAGGCACCAAATGACAGATGATCCCACCCTGACCATTTCCTCGTTTCTATAGACCCAGCTGGCTCATAAGTTGTTGGGAGACGTAGCAATGGCTAATGACTAGGAACACACGTCTGCCAGATCTCACATGGATCTTCCAGACTTGTGAACTTACTGGAGAAGTCTAAGAGTGCTGTGGGTCAGCGCTACTGCTCGCTATTTGGGTTCTTAGTTACAAGCTGGGACAGAATGAGCCACAAATGTCAACCTAGTTGCTGCCGCAACACATCTTCATGCTGATAAGAGCTTCCTTTTTCTCTCACGGCAATCTGTACTTGGCTTAGAAAACAAATATACTCTGTTTCAGAGTGTAAGACTCATCGTGTGCACAGAGATGTTTAAGTGCATTTAATTTTCTAGGTCGTAGCATAGGGCCTGGTGCTAAAATGGGAAATGCATGCCCACTGAAAGATGACTAAACATGGGATGTGAGAATTATTGCGTTAATGAACTGAGACTTCCGGGAGGAAGGGGATGGGATAGGGCCTTATGGCAGGGAAACCGGGAAAGAGAGTAATATTTGAAATGTAAAAAAAAAAAAAAAAAAAAAAAAAAATCCAAGAAAAAAAAAAAAAAGAAAACAAAAGAGCATTTCATAAAATGAGAGGACTCAAAACCAAAGAGTCAAAACACTAAACTATGCATTCAAAAGAGAAAGTTATGTGCAGCGGGGGGAGGGATATGGATTTGAACAGGGACTTCTTTAAAATAGAAATGAACATAGTGAAAACTGTATTTTTTAAATGTGCATTGGGAAATGCAAGTAAAACCATCTTTGATGATTCAGGTGCCTCTGGTCACAATGGTGAAGATAAAGACGGCAACAACAATAGCAAGACGACAGCCAGACAACAAATACTGGAGATGGTGTAGGGAAAAGGGATCTTTACTTAGTGTGGATGGGATCGTCAGCTTGTCCAGCCACTCGAGGAAGTAGTGTAGAAAACACTCAGAAAAGCTCAAAACCAATCTGCTAAAGAGCCAGCTCTGTGTGTGGGAGACCCTGCTATTATATATGTATATATTCATATCTAGATACATGTACTCTATTAATACTATAGCTTACATAGGATAGATACTATAGTATACATAGGACATAACATATACTTTACTATGTATAAGCATCTACATATTAGAACAGATACTATAGTGTATATATATTTATACTATATGACATGTATATAACATATACTATCTAATATACAATGTAGATGTATATTGTTTATGGTTTTATTTAATTACAGTCAAGTTTGAACTTAAGTGGTAAATTTGCTATTTTACATATCTCCAATAATATTTGTTTTCAATCAAAATTAAGAAGTAATTTACCGATAATTCAACGAAAATATTATTTTAAATGTTGATTTACAAATGGTGCATGAAATTCCCTACGTATTTAGTCTAAGACACTCTGTGAATTTGGGAGTAAGGGAGACTCGTGCCAAAAAAAAAAAATCATCAACATAAGCAATGCACGAATTTAAAAAAAAAAAATCACTTAACTCTGGACAAGGTTTGGAAAATCGCAACACTCTTGCCGTGCCTACCAGGCACTGCGGCAACGTGGAACCAAACTGAAAGATTGGCACTTCTTTTTTTTTTTTTTTTTTTTTTTTTTTTTTGGAGCTGGGACCGAACCAGGGCCTTTGCTTGCTAGGCAAGTGCTCTACCACTGAGCTAAATCCCCAACCCCTAAGATTGGCACTTCAAATGCCACCTTCTTCTTTGATGATTTTTTTTTCTTTTCTTTTTTCAGAGCTGGGGACCGAACCCAGGGCCTTGAGTTTGCTAGGCAAGCGCTCTACCACTGAGCTAAATCGCCAACCCCTTCTTAGATGATTTTATGATCTCTAAGTTATTCCTTCTAATACATGTTAGTCTTATGTGACTTCCATTGTTGATATGTAACATTACTATATTAAATAAAGAACACAATATATTGAAAGTGGAAATGAATTAAAAAAAAATCTGAGGCTTCCAAGTTGGCTTTGTCTGACCTTTCAGTTTGTACGGAATAGGAAGCAGATTCAGGGAATTGGACGGCGTCTTTTGTTATTACACAGAATTGTGGTAGGGTGAAGATTCACACTAGTCCCCTTAAGTCCAAAGTTACCTTCACGTAATTTAATTTAAATTGCACTGACTGGAAGTTCTACAGCAGGCTGAACCCTGTCCCCCGCAACATTCCGTATTAAACGGATTCTTTTGATTCTGTTTTGTTGTTTATGCTTACTTATTTGTTTGTTTTGAGACAGGCTCTCATGTAGTATAGGTCAGCCTTGAACTCGTTCTGTAGTGAGGCTGACCTTGTACTCATCGCCCTCTTCCTATTGCTAAGCCTATCTTGATATGGGTCATGTGTCTGATTTTTTTATTTTGTTTCACAAGTAGGTTTTGTTCACCTACTATAAATATGTTAACTCGAATATGTAAGTGGACCCTGTGTTTAGGATCATATTCTGATTTGTTAAAAAGCCGATGACACAACCTGCTTATCAAACTCTGGATAACGATAATAAAATCATTCAATTAATTGACAATTTACTGTATGGCGGGCTTTGTGGTAAACACACATTCCCTCACTCAGTCTCCACAGTAGCTCTAGATGCTAGCATTCCACAGATGAGGGAACCAGAATTTAGAGAGATCCAGAGTTTGTGGCTATAAAACCAATAAAGCTGGGCCCAAACTTGAGCAGCATCCCAGATATTTTTCTCTTAAACAGTATTTCAAAATCAAAGAGACGTTCAATGCCATTCTTTTTAGTCCATAAATGATGGTTTTGCTTTTTTGCTTAGAAAAACTGGTGTTTTATATACGTTCATTATTAAAATCTACAAGAATCAAGGAGAAAGATTGACTTCTAGAAATCGAATACCCATAACTAACCACAAGTCAATCATACAATCATTTGAATGTATTTTCTTTCAAATTTACTTTCCTCACAATGCACCACATATGCCCTTAAAAAAAGAAAAGAAAGAAAGAGGGGACATCATGCTGCCAAGGGGGAATCGTGTTGTCTATTGAGAGCCTCTGAATTTAGTCCTTGGAATCAAATTCAATTATAACTGTGGTTTATAAGATTGAAATGAGCTAAGTCCTCCTGGTCCAGGTTTTCCCATCTACCTTTATTATCTGTCTGTCTGTCTGTCTATCTATCTATCTATCTATCTATCTATCTATCTATCTATCTACCATCTATCTATCATCTATCTATTTCTGTCTTTATTATCTATCTATCTATCATCTATCATCTATCTATTTATCATCTATCTACCATCTATCTATTTCTGTCTTTATTATCTATCTATCATCTATCTTTATTTTGTTTTTGTTTTTTGAGACAGGTTTTCTCTGTCTAGTCCTAGCTGTCCTGGATATTGCTTTGTAGATCAGGCTGGCCTCAAACTCAGAGATCTGCCTGCCTCTGCCTCCTGAGTGCTGGGATTAAAAGCATGTACCATCACACCCGGCTTCCATCTGTCTTTAAAACAGTTTTTTTTTAATTTATTTTTCTCTCCCCTGTCTGGCTTAGAACTCTCTATACAGAACTCACAGATACATACCTGCTTCTGCCTTCTAAGGACTGTCAAGGGTGTGTGTATTGGGATAAGTATTGTTTAAGAGCTGGGGACACAGCTCAGGGTAGGCTGCTTGCCTAGCATGCACCAGCCTTTCTATGTTATTGTCTATATCAATAGTTCACCCCCACATTTTATGGCTGAGTAGTAATCTCCTGCATGGATATCCCATCTGTTCATCCCTGCAGGTGTTCAAAGAAATTTAAGACATTTCTAGTTCTTAGCTGTTACAAATAAAGCTTACCTGAATATTAACACTCATGGAAGAGGCTTTGTGCAGAGATATACTTTCATTTCTCTTGGGCAGATCCATAGGAGTGGAATGGCTGGGTCACATACGACATACGAGGTATATACTGGAAGCTGCCAAGTTTTCAGGAAAATTATATCATTTGTACACCTGTCATCAATATATGATTGTGAGGCCCCCTTCCAGCATTGTCTCGCTAGGTTTGCCAAGAGTATAGAGGGCTGACTGCCATCCACCTAGGTCATTTCTCAGGACTGAGCTTGTGTGTTGGGGGCAAGCTTGGTATTGTCACTCTCTGGAATAAAAGCCAGGCTTACTTCACTGCTTGCTATAAACTGGCAGGTTTTCCAAGCTCTAGTGTCCTAGTTAGGGTTTTACTGCTGTGAACAGACACCATGACCAAGGCAACTCTTATAAGGATGACATTTAATTGGGGCTGACTCACAGATTCAGAGGTTCAGCCCATGATCATCAAGGCAGGAGCATGGCAGCATCCAGAGAGGAATGGTGCGGCAGGAGTTGGCAGGAGTTGAGAGTTCTACATCTTTATGGAAGGCCACTAGAAGACTGGCTTCCAGGCAGCTAGGACAAGGGTCTACACACCCTTGTGACACACCTATTTCAACAAGACCAGACCTCCAAATAGTGCCACTCCCTGGACCGAGCATATACCATCACATCTAGGTTCCTCTCCTATAATGTAATCTACTGTATGTAGTTTGTCTACCTGGACCATTCACATGACCTCTCCAGTACTCAAAGGGCGTGGATACCAATGTAAGCATGCTTGTGGTATTTGCAGTGTAGGAAACATGACTTTTGATTTGAACCTCTGAGTCCTGTTGTTAGTCTACCAGCATTCCTAAAACAGCAACGTTTAATGCATTGGTTTATAAATAGGATGAATCAAATCCCAGTCCTAAAACTTTTATTAGTCTATGTTAATTGTACAGAATAATAGGTTCCACATACTTTGATTATGAACCCCTATTCCTCTCATAGATCACCTTCCCTCTTCGCTCTGATTCTCCTCTTCCTTTCCCCTAATAGTAGCCTCTCTAACTTACACTTACATGACCCATGACCCCTTATCTTTTCTAGATTCCACATATAGTAACAGGCCCTCAGACCTTGGCACAATTGATTCAATGAGGGAAATACCATTCAGATCATAAAACTCAGCATGTAGCCAGCACCATCTGCTAAAACTAAAACAAAGGCCTAATCCACCAAAGCTCACAGTTCTGGCAACACCACCAAACAAACTAAGCTTTTGGCTTCTGTAGTTCTGCTTCTGGCTAAGTATTCTTGTTAACGGAAGTAAGTCAATCCAGAATATATTTTTTATGCTTTAAAGTTCACCCTGGAAAAGACTCGTTGCTTCCCTGGGATCCCAAACACCTAGTGTAGTCACTGGCCAGCTCGCTAATGAAGACTTTTCATTGGCTTAAGCCCATATCCTAGCAGTCTACTCTGGTGGACGCCCCGCCACAGTATGAGAAAACGTGAGATACTTGTGTCTCTGAGTCTGGCTTATTTTGCTTAACATGATCTCCAGTTCCGTCCATTTTCCTACAGGCGATATAATTGTATTCTTTCTCGTGGCATAGTAACACTGCATGCTTTCTTTATTCATTCAGCTGTTATGGGCACCTAGGCTGACCTAGTGACTCGGCATTTGTGAGTAGTCGTACTATTGTGAATTGTTGTGAATAGTTGTGAATTGTGCACTCGCTTGCAGGTATCACTAGCAGAGAATGATTGGGACTCCTTCAGATATATACCCAGGAGTGGTAGAGATGAGTCTTTGGGAGTTCTAATTTAACTTGGTAAGGAATCTTCATTCTGATTCCCAGAGTAGTGGACTACTTCGCTTTCCCACCAATAGCAAGCAGCTTTCCCTGCCTCCTCTTTCCGCAGGATTAACAAAAGAGAGGCCCTGTAGTCCAGGCTCCTGAGAAATCACTCTAGCAGCTGAGGACGACCTTGAACTCCTGATCCTGCCTCTACATCCCACGCTGGGTTTTGTGTCACTCCACCTGACTGAGTTTTTCTCCTCCCCTTCTCTTCCTCCTCTCTCCTGGGATAATTGTTAATCCGACTGAGGTGGCTTGGAATCCGAGTGCAGTTCTGATACGCTGGAGGCTAAAACTGTTGACATGTTCTTCTTCTTCACGTTCTTGTTATTATTTAATTTACTTAGCTTTGTTTGCGTGTTGACAGAGTCTCGTGTAGGCCAGGATGGTTCAAACCTGCTACATCGCTATACAAGTCTGCCTTCTGTTGATTTCATAAGTCACCTTGACCAAAAATGATTTGGGGAGAACAGGTTTGTTTCATCTTACATCTCCCAGCTCACAAACTGTCCCTGAGAGAAACCAGGGTAGAAGGTCAAACAGGAACCTGGAGACAGGAACTGAAGCAGAGACCTTGAAGGAAAGTTGGGGACTAGCTCATGCTTAACCAGTGTTCTTTTTACTGGGGCGGTGGAGGGGGGAGTATTCTTTTGTTTTGTTTTCTGATACAAGGTATATATGTAGCCTTGGCTGGCCCAGAACTTACTATGTAGACCAGGCTAGTCTCAGATTCACAGAGATCTACCTGCCTCTGGCTCTCAAGTTCTGAGGTTAAAAGCATGCACCACAATACTCAGTTGAGCCAGCAATTTTATACAAAACAGGACCACTACCTGTCCCTGGTGGCACTGCTCACAGTGATCTGGGCCCTTCCACATCTATTAACAATCAAGAAGGTTACTCACAGACTTTCTACATGGCGATCTGATATAAAGTGTCAATTTCTCAACCGAGAATCCCTCTGCCAAGTTATATCTTGGTCTGTGTCAAAGCAAACATTAGTAATGCACAGAGAGCTCGGGAAAACCCTCGGAAAAGGAAGAGGAAGGATTGTAGGAGCCAGAGGGGTTGAGGACACCAGGAGAGTATGGTCCACAGAATCAGCTAAGCAGGGCTCATGGGGGCTCACAGAGACTGAAGCAGTAATCATGGAGCCTGCTGGGTCTCTACTGGGTCTTCTGCAAATAATGTTATGATTGTTAGCTTGGTGTTTTTGTGGGACTAACAGTCGGAGTGAGGTGTCTCTGACTCTCTCACCTGCTCTTGGAACCCTTCTCCTCCAGGGGGTCACCTTGCTCAGCCCTGATAAAAGGATTTGTGCCTGGTCTTATTGTCAATTGTTAGGCCATGCTCAGCTGATATACCCGGGAGGCCTGCTCTTTTCTGAAGGGAAATGGAGGAGGAACGAACCTGGGGGAAAGGGGAGGGGGTGGGTTGGGATCGGGGAAGCTAGGCTCTACTTCCTGATGCTGGGGCATAGGAGTGCTCTACCATATCCAGTTTATGTGGTGATGAAGTCTGAGGCAAGGCTTTGGACCTAGACAAGCTCTCTGCCAACCCAGCTATGTCGACAGCCCTTGGCCAGTCTTGAATCTCTGAGTAAGGCAATTTCAGTACTTGCAAGAAGGCAAGTTTGAAGCCAGTACTGTCCCCTAGTGTGACTTCCTAGATACTATGCTTAGTTGAAATATGAGGCCTATGTTTTAAAATATCTGTAGATCTATGGGCCAGTGAGATGGCTCAGAGGGCAAGAGTGCTTGCTGCCAAGCCTGACATCCTGAGTTCAATCCCCAGGACTTACATGGTAGGAGTGAACCAACTCTTGAACGTTGTCCTGCCACCTCTACATGTCCACTACAGTAGACACTTGCACACATGCACACATGCACACATGCACACATGCACACATGCACACGCAGTGGATTAACCTTTCTATTGAGTTTTTATATGGCGTGAAGTTGTTGACGGAAGTTCATTTTACTACATGTAGCTAATTATTCTGGCACCATTTTCTGAAGGAAGAAAATGAGACCACAGCTTTGTTGGCGATTGACTGGCTGTACATTTATGCGTCTATGCTGGACTCTGTTCTGCACCATTGACTTGTCTACCCAAAACTAAACAGATAGACAAAGCTGTGACTTTGGACATAAGGTACTGGACTATTTAGATCTGAAAAGATGAAAAAGAGATGTGCCCTGATGAGCTGAGGGTGCGATTTGTAAAGTGAAGTAAAAGGCTTAAGCATTGTAAGGACCAGAACAGTGAGTGCGCAGGGCTGAGGCTGGAGTGGAGCTGAGGAACGCTTTCTGATCTGCACAGCAGGGCTCTGGGGTCGATCCCCAGCACCACAGACGAACAAGCAAGCAAGCGACCAGGCGCTGAGGCGCACACCTCAAGGATGTAGAGCAGAGGACCAGAAGCATGAAGGCTACATGAAGCTTTGTCTCTAATTAAATAAACACATAAAGTTGTATGTGTTTTTATATAATTTATATGTAATAGATATCAATTTATATATTAACCTGAATCAATTTTGTTTTATAATAATCATCTCTGAAGAAAATGGGTTGTCTTGTATTGTTTCTTTTCCTGTTTCTCTCAGAGGTGATATTGTTTTTTAAATTTATTTTACTTGAATACGTACGGATGTATTGCTGGCAAGTTTATCTGTGTGTGCCTGGTGCCCATGGGAGCCAGAAAAGGGCATCAGCTCTCCTGGGACTGGAGTTACAGATGGCTGTGAGCCATGATGTGGGTGCTGGGAATTGAACCAGGTCCTGTGGAAGAGCATCCCGTGCTCTTAGCAGTGGAGCCATCTCTGTGTTACAGGTAATTTTATTCCTATAGACTCACAGGATGCTTAAGTGTATTCTTAATTTCTGTCATTGGTAAGATCTTGTCTTAGTTACTTTTCTATTGCTGTGACAACACACCATGACCAAGGAAACTTATAAAAGAGGGCATTCAATTTGGGGATCATGGTTCCAAAGGGTCAGAGCCCATGACAATCACAGCGAGAAACATGGCAACAGTCAGGCAGGCAGGCAGACAGACGGACATGGCAATGGAGCAGTCTGGAAATTGTGGGGACTTTTGAAACGTCAAAGCCCACTCCCAGTGACATGCCTCCTCCAACAAGACCACACTTCCTAATCTTTCCAAACCGTTCCACAAACTGGGCATCAAATATTCAATTAGTGGCCCCCTATGGGGACCACTCAGTCACCATTTTCTTACTCTATTTCCTGCCATATACAAAACCTGTGTGTGTGTGTGTGTGTGTGTGTGTGTGTGTGTGTGTGTGTGTGTGTGTGTTTGAGAGGGTCTCTACATAGCCCTGGTTGTCCTGGAATTCACTCTCTAGACCAAGTTAATCTCAAATTCACAGATGTCCTCCTGCCTCTGCTTCTGGGATTAAAGCTGTGCCACTATGCCTGGCCAGAACCCATGTATTTGAAAACAATTATTTCATAACAGGATCTTTAATTTTTTATTTAAAATTACATTTATTATTATTTATTTATTTACTTATTTGTATGTATGTAACACACACACACACACACACACACACACACACACACACACACCCACACCCAACATTGATGTCAGAAGCATCACTAAGGGACGGTCTCTCCTTCAAACCTAGAGCTTGTGGATATGACTAGTCTTTCTAGCCAGCTTGCTCTGGGAACTGAAGGGCAGTCTGAGGCTGAAATCATAGGTGGGCCGCCATGTTGGTCAGGAATTTACAAGGGTTCTGGAGATCGCACCTGGGCCTTAAGCCACTCAAACCTCCCAGCCCTTGCTTTCTGTCTTTATAGCGTTTCACCATACAGCTTAGGCTAGCGCTGGGCTTCTAATCCTCCTGCCTCCTCTTCCCAAGTGCTGATGTCGCAGCTGCATGCCACCACACCTGGAATAATTTTAAGGGTTTTTTTGGGGGGGGGGGGTGTTGTTGTTGAAAACTGACTCAAGAATTAACTTGAGAGAAACTGTGAGAATAACCAGGAATAATCTGGAAAGCATGGTGATGGGATGAACATATCCTCTCAGAAGCCAGAAAGGACTGTGGAGCTGCAGTAACTTGAACCGTGGTACTTGAATGAACTAGAACTCATCCATAGAATCACAAAACCTGAAGACGAACTCAACCATATGAGGGTTGTTCTATGTAGCAAGAAGTGGCATGCAGTGCTGTGGAGGACATGGGGATTAAAAAGGAACGCGCCTCTAATCTACAGAGAGGGTCGAGCTCGGGGTACAATTTGTAGCATGAACAAAAAGCTTCAGTGGCATATGGGGCATAAAATTAAGGGACTGTACACATTTTAAAGAAAAAGAAGAAAATGGCTTGGTTGTCAGCCCACCCTGGTTGTGCAATTTCAACTGGGATTCGGTCAGTTTAGGAGCCAGGGAGGCTGGTCCACCACACCGCTAAATCATCTCGTTAGAGTTGCCTCAGAGGTTCTGGTGGGACTGTCCCAGGAGTCCTCACGGGACGCGCGGCTTGCCGGGAAGCCCATTCTGCTTAGGTCCCTGAGTCTGGGCAGCTTTCTCTCTTCAGTCTATTTCCACCAGGTCCTTTAGGAAGAGGCATAAATGCCTCGAACCCATCGCTGTTAGAGCCGTGCTCGTGAACTCTCCCGGCGTCTAAGTGGCCCGGGGTCTGTGTGAACCGCTCTCCCGGGGCATGAGAGATGCTGGAGCTCAGTGGTTTGGTGGAAGAGGAGTCCGGCAGTCACAAGGTTGGGTAGGGTGAGGTTGCTGGAATTCTGAGAAGGCACATTCATGACGCGAGTCCCGCCAGCCAGAGAGGCCACCGAGGCAGCTCGCCTTCCCCTGAACATTTCAGGAGGGTCTCCTGTGTTCCTTTTGCACTGTCCTCTCTTCACAGCTTGACAAACACTCCTGAGTCCCCTTCACCAGCTGCTTTTAACGTGTGCACTGTTAACATTCGCTGGTCTTCAGTGTCGTACAATCTAATAGACACTCCCCGGTAGGGAGTGGTTCAGAGCTGGGGTTCAAACCTGTTTTTTAAAAAGATGCTTCAAAGGGGTCCAGTGAGGCGACTTAGCAGGTAAAGACATTTGCCACCAAGCCTGCTGACCTCAGTTTGATCCCCAGCACCCATACACTAAGAGGATCAATTCTCAAAACTAGTCCTTTGGCCTGGCACACAGAAACCCCCCTCCCTACACACACACACACACACACACACACACACACACACACACACACACACACACACACACTAAATAAATAAACATAAAAATTGTTAAAATAACTTTTAGTATATATGTGTGTTTTGCCTGCGTATATCTATGCTTACCCACGTGTGCAGAAGCCCTTGGCGGTAATAGGAGGGCATTGCATTTCTCAGAACAAGAGTTTACAGATGGTTGTCAAATGCTTAGTGGGTGCTGTGAAACAAGCCCTAGACCTCTTTGGGCTCCTGCATGCATGTGGTGCATATACATACATCTGGGTACATACATGTACACATAAAATAAATAAATATTTTTAAAAAAATAATCGTAAGTCTAAATGCCTGTATTTGTGTTCTAGATCCTTTTTAATCTATTCTACTTTGTTATAGGTTTATTTCCCACAAGTCCATGCATGGACCACCCATTTACTGCTTGCACCCACATCTTGTTGATTTTAACTTAGTGGTAGCTGTGCTTCAGGTCCCTATAGTGTGTCAAAGACAAGATTTGGGGACAAATTAATGCAAGCCAATGGAGCCAACAACTTACATCCCCCCAGCTCCTTCAAGTCTCCCAGTCTGTTGAAGGTTATCTCACTCTCTCTACCTATTAGGACTTCTTCAATCACTGGGCAGTGGGGTTGGGGGTATAAAGAAAAGAAGGAAGGGCTGGGGAGACGACTGCAGGGAAAGCATTTGTCGTACAAGTACGAGCATGAGTTACACTCTCCAGCAGAGCCAGTTGTGGTGACTGGAACCTGTAATCCCAGCGCGTTTACATCATGTGGGAGGCAGAGACAGGAGAATCCATGGAAGCCCATGGGCTACCTTGCTCTACACAGTGAATGGCAAAGAGATTCTGTTTCAAACAAGGCGGAAGGTGAATCCCAACACCTGAGGTCGTCCTCTGGCCTCCAAGTGCATGCTGGGGCAAGTGTGCACTGTAGTCATACAAGGAAATGCATGTGTGCACGCCTGTGTGTGCACGCAAACACACACACACACACACACACATACACAAACCAACCATGCATACATAATGACACACCAGCATTTTTTTAAAGGTAGAAAAGAACAAATAATTTCCCTCACCAATAGCAACAACAACAACAACAACAACAACAACAACAACAACAACAAAACAAGACAAAAAGGCAAAGTAACAGGAGAGAGCACTGGGTGTTGCAAAACCAAGGCGAGAGAAAAGCGAGCGGCCTGACTGACCACAGTTGCTGCAGGTTCTCATGCTGGGAACACCTTGTTTTTCAGGACTGGACCCTGTTTCACTGTGTAGCCCCGGCTGTCCTGAAACTCACTCTGTAGAGAAGGCTCACCTTGAACTCAGAGACCCACCTGCCTCTGTCTCTAGAGTGCTGGGATTAAAGGCGTGATCCACCACTGCCCAGACACTCGTTTTATATTTTTTTCACCTTTTACAGGAATGAAAATATCATGTGCACGATGGATAAACAATCACTGAAATGTCTAGGTTAAAAGAGTTTTTTTTTTAAAAAAAAAATCAAGAAAGTGAATACACTGTAACAGTCTTCAGACACACCAGAGGAGAACATCGGATCCCATTACAGATGGTTGAGAGCCACCATGTGGTTGCTGGGAATTGAACTCTGGACCTCTGGAAGAGCAGTCAGTGCTCTTAACCACTGAGCCATCTCTCCTGCCTTCTGAAAGCTTTTAATCCTCACACTCAGGAGACAGAGGCAGGTGGGTCTATGAGTTTAAGGCCAGCCTGGTCTACAGAGTGAGTTCCAGGACAGCCAGGGAGGGCTACACAGTGAGACCCTATCTCAAAACAGACAAAAACAAACAAACAAACGAACGAACAAACAGATTTGGAAGACAGGACCTGCATTCTGTATCTCTTCTTCGTGTTGTGAATGCTCCTGTTTACTCTGTTCCTTGAGTCATCTGTGCTAACCCCGGCCTCACGGGGAACACCTCCAAATGGAAGATTTAGTCTGTGTTCAACAGACTACTATTCATGGACAATAACTCTGAGCTCATGGAAGGGAAACTCTGAACAAACACTGTGACTATACCTCTGTCCAGGGACTGTGCCAGGATTTCATTTAAATAAAAATGTTTGCTTCTCTTTCACACTTTCAGAGAATAGGCTTGGCAATTGGAAGACATGGATTTTAGTCTTTGGTCTGCAAGACATGAGCTATCGGACCTTCCTTGGGCATGGCTTTTAAATTTCAAACGGGTAATTGGGCTGTGGAGATCGGAGGATTGTGATCAGAGGTAGAGGTAGTCTGGGCTATACAGGGAAAGGGGGGGGAGGGAGGGAGAGAGAGAGAGAGAGAGAGAGAGAGCGCAATCACATGAGGATAGGCTCATATATTTGAATGCTTAGTCACCAGGAAGTGGCACTATCAGGCGGTGTGTCCTTGTTGGGGGTAGGTGTGGCCTTCAGAAGTTCAAACCAGGCCAGTGTCACTCTCTCTTCCTTCTGCCTGCCAATCCAGATATAGAACTCTCAGTTATCCTTCCAGCGCCGTGTCTACCTGCCTGCCACCCCAGTTAAGTGTTTGCATTTGTAGGAGTTGCTGTGACCATCATGTCTCCTCATAGCAATAGAAACCCTAATGAAGACAAGGTGCTCGCTGCTAAGCCACGATCTGAAGTTTGTTTCCTGGACCAACATAGTGGAGAAAGCACGCATCCCCTACCCCACACAAAGTAAATGAATATAATAATTTTACAGGTGTCCTGGCATCGTACTCGGTGCACAAGAAGCATTCGCAAAGTTAGGCCTGCCTCCACGGTTCTGTTTTTTCAGAATACTCATTCAGGTGACTTCTTTCTACACAATGTTCAATAGGATTCCGTGACATTGTCTGGCTGGACATAAGGTTTGGCTTCCTGATCCTACAAGACCAGTTCCTTAGGAGCTTCGAGCTTACGTCTAGATACATTAGACACGTAATATGGACGTGTTTGGAGTCTGTAAACCCACATGTGGCTACAGCTCGGTAATAAAAATTGATGAGCGGATGACGCCACTCTGCCTCGGTGGGACTGGATGAGGGTAATGAGCAAGGGGGCCATTTTCCTCAGCCTCCCTGTTGGGGGATGGCAGTGCTGGGGGAACAATAAATCCAGGAGGCACACCAAGTAGCCCTGGTCTCAGCTCCTAACATCATGCTCTGCCTGTGGCTTCTCACTCTAATTTGAGGGTCTGTGGTAGTTTTCCTCCTTAACAATACTGAAACCAAACTTCCATGCTAGCAATGGCCACCTCTCTGAGGAATTTCCAGCTCTCTCCAGAATCATTAGGGGAGCATGAACATATTTTCCAAAACAAAGTTAATTTTAATGAACTTAAAGTTTTACGAAATGTATGCCATGGAGCCATTTGCAGCAAAGCCTGGCTAATTAGGACATTTCAGATGAACTTCTTGCTGAGAACAATTTGAGAAGTTGGACAAATTATAGTTTTAGGACAACGAGTCCTTCAAGGCAAGGAAGAGCTACCGAAATAATGAGGATTTGCTAGTTTGAGATCTGGAAGGAAACGGAGGCCACGAGACGTGAGGCTAGTATCTGGGGACCCTCCACCCTGAAGGTAACTGACAGTTACAACCCCATAAAGAGCTCTGGGACTGTCCTACGTGGACCAACAAGATACACCTCTAGAAAGAGGCCGAGAAGACGAAAAACAAAAACTTAGGGAAATGTCTATTCCGCTAATGTTGTAGATATTCTGAACCACCCATAAGATGTTTTCTTCAAGGGGAAGTCATGAGGCTGTCTTATATGTGGACCTTCAATGTTTAAGTCCCCCTTTCTGGCTCTGTGACTTCAACTCTACTATTTTTCTCCGTCTCTCCCATTTCCCGTTTACCGCAGAAGCGAACTGCAGTGAACGATGTCTAAAAAGAACTGCTTCCTGCTAACTCCTTCTCAACCACTCCTCTGCTCCCAGCGTGCTTACCAAGGATAACCCAGTCTCTAGGAAAACTGTGCGAACTTTAAAATCACCAACTGCAGTTTTGCCTCTGACATTAACCAGATATTCTGTGTTACTGTTCTGCTATGAATTGGGCATCAAGTAAATGTTTCCAAGATTTATTGATTGTTAATATCAGGAAAATGTTTCTCATTATATGTTCTTATAATTCCCCCCACTTTTCTGGAATGACAGGAGATTTTTATTTGCTCCAGGGTGAAAAAAAAATCTATTTTCATTGTTAAATTTATGATTAAGTCGGAGCTAGACAATAACATAAAAACAAAACAATCTATTTTCTTCTCAAGGAAAGAACTCCTTAATGATTTATATTTTTTATAGAAAGGAAAAATTTTATTCATAATACAGAAAAAAGTAAATCTGAGGCAAGGATTTGGACATTTTAATTTCTATTCTTCTATTCATGTCCTTATTAGTATGTATAATATAATTTGTGCTCAATCTAAACAAATAAGATTATAGCGTAGGAAGATGAAGCCTGATAAGTCTCTGTGATCCGGGTAAGGAGAAACAGTGTGAGACAATTTGTTAACAGCACCCTGCAGGGGTGTGGGTGGAACTCAGTTGGTAGAAGGCTAGCCCAGCCCACACAGCGCCCTGGGCTCAACCCTAACATTGCACAAACCTGAGGACAGTGGTATGCGCCTGCTGTCTCTGGTCCTCCTAGACCTTCTGCTTCCTGAACAGTAGTTATTATAGCTAGGCTCCTTATTTTATTTTAAATTCTTTTTGTGTACTTATATGTACAGTCTCCGTGTGCACACATGGATGCACACATGGGTGGAGTTACACTGGTATCTTAATCACTCTCTACCTTATCTTATGAGATAAGATCTCTCACCAAACCTGGAGCTTGTCAGTTTGGTTCCTCTGGCTGGCCAGCAAAACCCTAGGATCCTATCTCTGCCTCTCCAGGGCTGGGGACTAATGGCACCTGGCTGCTACTCGGGTGCTGGGATTTGAACTCAGGTCCTCTTGCTTGTACTGTGAGCACCATTGACTGAAACATCTTCCTAATTCTCCTGCTGAATTCCTTAGTACCTGACCTCACTTTTCTGCCATTACTCACAATAGGCACCATAGTTTTCTCCACATGATAAATGGGAGAATGGCTCGAAGAGATTGCGTAGCTGAAGGGTTGGGGATTTAGCTCAGTGGTAGAGCGCTTGCCTAACAAGCGCAAGGCCCTGGGTTCGGTCCTCAGCTCCGGAAAAAAAAAAAAAAAAAAGAGATTGCGTTGCTGAGCATTATACTCCACATGGGGTCTTAACTGTTATTGGATCTTGTATTCCACTGTCTTTTTTCTTCTCATCTTAGTGGTATCACACCCTGGTACAGTCTTTGAAGATTTTTTTTTCCAGTCTGGTTTTGTTAATCGCCATTTCAGCTATGTCTTCTACTTTTGAGCCACAAATCAATTCTGACCTGTTAATAAAGATGTTGTAAAACCAGATGCTCTGAACCTGGCGGTAGAGAAAGTGGGGAAGGGCCTTGAGCGCATTGGCGCGGGAGACACTGTTCTGAACAGAGCAGGCACTAAGATCACAGTAAGAAAGACACTGGAAAGCTGAAATACAATAGACCCCATCAATCAGACAAAGCAGCAGCCTGCAGAATGGGGAAAGATTTTTTTTTTTTTTTACCAACTCCACATCCAAAATATTATAAAGAACTCAAAAACCTAGATATCAAAAAACACGAACAATCTAGGTAAAAAGTTGGGTACCGATCCAAACAGAGAATTCTCAACAGCAGAGTCTCAAATGGCTGGGAACAAATGTTCAACATCCTTAGACATCAGGGAAACACAAATCAAAACTACTCTGAGAGTCCACCTTACGCCTGTCAGAACGGCTAAGGTCAATCATAAATGACAGCCCATGATGGTGGAGATGTGGGGCAAGGGGAGCACTCCTCCAGCACTGGTTGGGACTGCAAACTTGTACAGCCACTTTGAAAATCAATATGGTAGTTCCTCAGAAACTAGGAATCGATCTACCTCAAGACACAGCTATATACTCTTGGGCGTATTCCCAAAGGTCGCTTCATCCTACCACAAGGACACTTGCTCAACCACGTGTCCGTCGTGGCTTTATTCATAATAGCTGGAAACGGGAAACAGCTTGGATGCCCCTCAATAGAACTTATCAGGAAACGTGGTTCATTTGCACGATGGAACACTACTCAGCTGCTTTTATAAAAAGTGACATCATGAGATTCGCAGGGAAATGGATGGAGCTGGAAAAAGTAATCCCGACTGAGGTAGCCCAGACAGAGAAAGTCAAAGATCATCAGTGTCTTGTCCAGTTGTCATCAGAGAGACTTCCTCTGGCAGCAGATGGGAGTGGATACGGAGACCCACAGCCAGACTTACGAAGAGCAAGAGTCTAAGTTTGAAGTCCCTATCAGGTCCCTCTCCTTGGAGCTCTGGTAATTCCATGGAGGGGGCAGAAAGATTGTAGAAGTCACAGGGGATGGAGGACACCAGAGGGGATGGAGGACACCAGGAGAGCAGTGCCCACTCGTCAGCTAAGCAGGGCTCGCATGGACTCACAGAGACGGAGGCAGCAAGCAGGGATCTGCTCCAGGCCCTCTGTGTATGTGTTGTGGCTGTTAGCTTGGTGTTTCTCTGGGACTCCTAATTGGGGGAACTGTGTGTCTTTGACTTTCTTGTCTGCTCCTGGGTCTCTTTTCCTCCTGTTGGGTTGCCCTGTCCAGCTTCCATGTGAGGGCTTTTACCTGGTCTTACTGTGTTTTGTCGAGTTTGGTTGTTGTCTCTTGGAGACCTGCTCTTTTCTGAAGGAAGATGGAGAAGGGGGAGTGGATCTGGGGAGAGGGGAGGTGTGTGTGAGGCAGCTGGAAGGAGGGAAACTGTGGTCATATGTGGATGTGTTGTATGAGAGAAGAATCTATTTTCAAGAAGTAGGAAGAGGAAAGGGAGGAGGAGAGGGAGGAGGAGGAGGATGAGGAGGAGGAGAAGAAGAAGAAGAAGAAGAAGAAGAAGAAGAAGAAGAAGAAGAAGAAGAAGAAGAACAAGAAGAAGAAGAAGAAGAAGAAGAGCAAGAAGAAGAAGAACAACAACAAGAAGAAGAATAACAAGAAGAAGAAGAAGAAGAACAAGAAGAAGAAGAAGAAGAAGAACAAGAAGAAGAAGAAGAAGAAGAAGAGCAACAAGAAGAAGAATAACAAGAAGAAGAAGAAGAAGAAGAAGAAGAAGAAGAAGAAGAAGAAGAAGAAGAAGAAGAAGAAGAAGAAGAAGAAGAAGAAGAAGAAGAAGAAGAAGAAGAAGAAGAAGAAATTGAAGTTGTTGTTGACCTGGTAAGGCCAAGTGCATTCCTTCTGTCTAGGTTCTGCCTGAGCATTCCATCAATAGCCATACAGGCACACAAAAGTCCATTTAACTTATTTCTCAATTGTCACTCATTTCTCCCTCGCTCTCCCTCCATTCTCACAGGAGACTTTGCCAAATGTGACCTTGAGACCAGAGACACGCTGAGGAATGATGATGCGCTTCACCTGATTTTTACCACCCATCGCAACCAAGGAAGTGCGGGCCACTCGGTTCATACATTTTTAGGCGATGCTCATAAATGACGGTTGGATTTTAGAATACTGCTTGGAGTGCGAATCACTTACCCAGCTATGCCCCTCTAGAGTGGGAAAACACGTTCACTTATGTCTACTCTGGTGGTTACTAACAACTCAACAACTCCCTTGGGGAAACCTTTGGAGAGATGGCTCAGTGGTTAAGAGCACTGACTGCTCTTCCAGAGGTCCTGAGTTCAAATCCCAGCAGCCACATGGTGGTTCACGAACACCTGTAATGGGATCCGATGCCCTCTCCTGGTGTGTCTGAAGACTCGTCAGTGTTTATAGTTCTTACAGATGTATAACCACCCCTTGGCATCCTCATCTCTAGCTTTCCCTAAGTACATGTTCCCTCTGGCTCCTGCTTCCCTAATAGTGAAATCACTCTATTAGATAACTGCTCTACAAAACAGAACTCCTTTAAATAACCTGCCCCTTTCGAGTTCCTCTCTTCCTTCCCACAAGGACCCCATGTCACCTCAGTAGTAAATAGTCTGTTGTCCCACGGGGTTTTAGCTACTGTCTTTATACCTTATTTATGTTACTTGTCTTGTTTCCTTGGGTATGGTATCTATCTGTGCTCATTTTCTGTTTATTAGAGATGGAGCCTCCGGGGGACAAGAGCCATTATGCGTTCTGTTTTGCTTAGTGTCTTCTGCGTGGGAAACGAGTGAACGGTCAGTTGAATAAGTGGAGGGATGGGTGTCTGGTGATAGGCAGCAGCCGTCCCCATTGTCTTCTGGTCGGATTTTCAGGGATTTCGCTCATGGTTAACATTTTGAAAACGGAAGAAGAAAAACAAAACAAAAGGAAGGAATACCGACTGCGGTGGAGTCAGCTACCTCCATCGTTTGTCGTGGGACATTTGCCCCAGAGATTCAGTAGTTCTAAGACTTTAGATGGTTCTCAGACATACCTCAGCACACCATTCTGATAACAGAAGCGTGTGTATAAGCTCCCTGGCTTCATAATGGCTGTGGTAGCTGAATAGCGGTTCACTGAGATGGACAGAGTTTGAGTAGCTACCTAATTCTAGCTGTGGGATGCTTTTATTTTAGAGCTCATTACAGTAAGTTGATTTGTATAATACCGAGAACAATCTGAGGTCCAGTGAGCTGATTGGACAGAGAAAAGCACATGATAAGGCCACGGAGATGCACACCTTTAATCTGGCGTTCAGGATTCAGGAGGCAGAGGCAGGGTCACTGTGAGTTAAAGGTCACTGAGGTTTATGTGGCCATAGAAAATCCCAGCCCATGCCAGGGCTACACAGTAAGACCTGTGCCTCCCCCAAATAGTACTTGCTATGCAAGCCAGATAACCTGAGTTCAGTCCTGGGTAGAGGCAGGGGAGCAACTCCTGAAAGTTGTCCTCCGACCTCTACACATGTCCACATTCACGAGAATATAGAAAAGACTTTCTGTTCCATCCATTCTGGACCTCACACCTTACAAAGGAACTCAGACATGGACAACAGAGGCACTTTGCTCGTGCCACATGTGTGGTGGCAAGGCAGGGACAGAACTGCAGACCTTGGGTTTCTAGTCTTTTCTTCTCCCGTCACAGCACGCCGACTTCGTTGTAGATTGTTTTATCTCCCTCTGTTTCTTGTTACCGGCGCAAGGATGGCGGCAAGGTCTCCCCAGGCCTCAGTCATCAGAGGTGTCGCTGAAAAGAAGCCAGCTTTCTCTGGCCTTCTGTTCTCCTTACAAACCAATTTAATGCAGCAATTGAGTCTGGAGAAAAGGCAGCCCTGCTCCTGAGTGTTATTGGTTAAAAAAAAAAAAAAAAGGTTCTTCTTTAATGTGTCTTTATTAGCTCTATAAAAACAAAGTTAATAAATGGAGAATATACTTCATTAAAATGTGCTATATAAAGCCCAGGGGTAGTTTCCTCTGTGCATCCTCTCTAAGAAGGAGTTAGGATGTCAGGCAGACAGTGTCACCACTGTCTCTCCTGGGGTGACACGGTTAGCCAGCAATACTTTTCTCAAGAACCTTCCCCGTTGCCTAAAATGCTTACCTCGAGTTTAATGATCTGAGATCAAGTTGCTTGTTGAAATGCACAAGTCACGAGCCAGGAAAACCTCTTCCTCCCTGCCAGTCTCCTGTCTCAGCAGTGAGAACTAACATACATGTTTAGTGTCTGAAATCAGAATTGCCTAGGGATAGCCATACTTATCGGACCTTGCCAGAAAATCTGTAGGCGAGGCAAGCCAGACTGCTTTAAGACAGACACACCCAGCATTTACCATTCAGTCAACACCACCCAGCCCTTATCAAGTACCAGGTACCGTTCTTAAAAGTGGAACACACGGACAGACAAAAGACCAGCCCTCTGGTAGAATTTATGTTTCCTCAAAGCTGGAAAAATGATAAGCATTGTGGTTTTTCTTTTTAGAACATGAAGATTTCTTTTAGGAAAAAAGGAGAAAGAGGAAGAGGAGGGGAAAAAGAAGAGGAGGAAGGAGGAAAAGGAGTAGGAAGAAGAGAAGGAAGAGGAAGAGAAGGAAGAGTAGGAGGAAGGGGAGGAGGAGGAAGAAGAAAAGGAAGAGGAGGAGGAGGGACAGGAGGAGGGTGAGGAGGGTGAGGAGGGGGAGGAGGGGGGAGGAGGGAGAGGAGGGGAGGAGGGGAGGAGGAGGAGGAGGAGGAGGAGGGCAAAGGAAATTATACCTGGGATCTGTCAGAAACTGAAAGATATGGGCTCATCATATTAAAGGAAGAGGAACAAATGCTGGTCATAGGCAGCACACTGTATTGTCCCAAACTACTAAAGCTAGTTGGGCAGGGGGCTGGAGAGATGGCTCAGTGGTTAAGAGCACTGACTGCTCTTCCAGAGGTCCTGAGTTCAAATCCCAGCAACCACATGGTGGCTCACAGCCATCTGTAATGAGATTTGATGCCCTCTTCTGGTGTGTCTGAAGACAGCTGCAGTGTACTTATATATAATAAATAAATACATCTTTCTAAAAAAAAGTAAATCCTGAGAGACACAGTCAGAATACAGCAAATACAGAGGCGAATGCCAGCAGCAAACCACTGAACTGAGAACGGGACCCCCGTTGAAGGAATCAGAGAAAGAACTGGAAGAGCTTGAAGGGGCTTGAGACCCCATATGTACAACAATGCCAAGCAACCAGAGCTTCCAGGGACTAAGCCACTACCTAAAGACTATACATGGACTGACCCTGGACTCTGACCTCATAGGTAGCAATGAATATCCTAGTAAGAGCACCAGTGGAAGGGGAAGCCCTGGGTCCTGCTAAGACTGAACCCCCAGTGAACGTGATTGTTGGGGGGAGGGCGGCAATGGGGGGAGGATGGGGGGGGAACACCCATAAAGAGGGGGGGGGGGAGGGATTAGGGGGATGTTGGCCCGGAAACCGGGAAAGGGAATAACACTCGAAATGTAAATAAGAAATACTCAAGTTAATAAAAAAAAATTTTTTTTAAAGTAAAAAAAAAAAAAAAAAAAAAAAAAAACTAGTTGGGCAGGATATATTTGAGACTTTTTGTGTGAACCCCAAACCAAGCTCTCTGGGTAAATATTTCAAGAGATGATTATATAGAGGAAAATAGGAAATAATTTCCCCATAATACAAACACTGTCCAGATAGAATGGGTTCCCTAATTGGCAATAAGGTGTTTGTCCCATATATTTGACAAGGACACTGAACCCAGACCTATAGCTTTTCTACAGTCCATTCATTCATTCACCCCTGGGAGTAGGTCCCAGGACCTTGAATTTGCTCTGTGTAGCATTGCATCACTGCGCTGAACCTCCAGCCCCAAACCCAACATTTTAAAGCTATGTACACTAAGAGATCATTAGGATCTCATCCAGCTTTGGGATTCTCTAATGGGCCATGTTTTAGGGTTTGTTTGTTTGTTTGTTTTGAGGACCAAGAAGCTGTTTTATACAAACCAAAGGTCTGGTGAAGTGAAGTGAGGTACGGAGAAAAGGTAGCCATGACAACTGTGACTTCTGTCACAGCACACAGCACACTGGCCTTTCTGTCTACAGTCTATTGTAAGGACAATGGAACCCATCATCACTGCTGCTAGAACTGAATGGGATACCACTGGTTAAATACTTTGTATTGTGTGTACTGTACTTCTCCGTGGCCGAGGACGAGTGGCTTTGCAGTTATAAAGGCTAGGGTTACGCTGTGCTGACAAACCATATTCAAATCTTAGTGACCGTAGCAGAAGTGGTTTCTGCTTCATTCGCTCCACCTTCCTGCGCAGCTCGGACCCACACTTCCTTTACTCTAGGAGGAGGGTCTGTTTTGTGGAAACGGAACGGTGGCATTTCCAGCTACACTCTGCCTTTTAAAGTGTCTTCCCAGAAATCACTTGCCACCAGTTGTTATGTATCTTACTTGTTTCCTGTTGCTGTGACAATATCCCGGTTATAGGAGCTTATGGGGAAAAGGGTCTCATGGGTACATCGCTGTGGGGACATCATGTGGCGGGAACTTAAAGCAGCTAGTTATCGTACATCCACGATCGGGAGCGGAGAGCAATGGATTAATACATGGATACCAGTGCTCAGTTTGCTTTCTCCTCCTTTTTATTATACAACATTCCCTGCCTAGGGAAACAGTGAGTGGGTCTTCCCACTCAGCAAAATCAAGATAGTGTCTCCTAAATCTGCCCACGGGCCAAGCTAATCTACAGTCACTCAGCGAGACTCCCTCCCCCCCACAGGGTTCTAGATTGCGTCGCGCTGACAATTAAAACGTGACCATAAATGCCACAGGGCCACTCAACCCCAGTGCCTAAACCCACGGGAGACTCTTGACTCTTCTTTACCAGCAGCCAATCAGAGCTCAGATCTGGAACGACCTCTCGTGGAGGAGGAGCTTCCTGGTTCCTTCCTAGACTGAATGACCTCACTCAGTCCTTCCTGCAGATGACTGAAGTCTTGGGTGGGATCACACCCGAATCACATGGGAGGCTCTGAACTGGAACTACCCATCCGAACCATTTCCAGGATCTTGACACACAGAAGCTGTCAGATTATAAATACTCACTGATTTTAGCTGCTGGAGTTTAGACTAATACGGTACAGCAGTATGGCTAACAGGTTAAGTCCTCTTCTGAGTTCTGAACTGGACTATTCATGAGCAGTAATATCTATCAGAATAGTTGAAATATTTAAATTCCACTCTCTATGCATTTTCAATAGACAAGTATATATAAAGCAGGGAATAACTCATAGAGTCACAGAACGCGTTTATTACCCCTCTCCCCCATATTATCCAGCTGTCCCATAAGCAGTGAGCACATGGGTGTTTTAAAGCTGGGATCTGGTACCCTTGACAAATCCCTAATCCTTCCCACTTGTAAGATTATACATCTTTCCATTTCTATCTCTTCCCTAGCTGTTGTCTCTCCTTAGTCTCAAGCCAGCTAACTTACTAGCCAAGGGTTGAACTCCGATCTGGAAATGGTAGCTTCTATCTGTAATCTTAGCACTTGGAAAGCAGAAACAGGAGCAACAAGAATTCAAGGCTGGCCCTGGCTATTAGTAAAACTGAGTCCTACCTTGGCTACATGAAACTAGAGACCTTAAAATGAAAGCTGGGTGTTACGGTGCATACTTGTAATCTCAGCACACAAGAGGCAGAGACAGGTGGATCTGTGAATTAGAGGTTATCCTGCTTTAAATAGTGAGTTCCAGATTACATAGTCTCACACACACACACACACACACACACACACACACACACACACACGCATGCACGCACGCACGCACACGCACTCACGCACCACCTGGTATTGTTATCATAGAAATTCTTTATCTAGACAATGAACTTTTGACTACATTTATAGCCAATGTGTGGACTAAAAACCCCAGAGAAATTACCCAGGAGTAGACACAGAATTTAGGCAAATAGAAAATTAGTTTTTAAAATTCGAAGCTGGAAAATTACAAGTATGATCTGGTGTGAATGACTGTAAAATTAAACCGTCCCCCTTAAAGGGGTTGCCTGGGGTGGGATATCAAGCCTCATGGATCCCAGAGCATCAGACTGAAGAAGTTTCTACAGACGTCCATGCCAGACAGGACCCTGCTGCCTGCAGACAGCTGAGATGGCCTCTGAGGGGGCCTCAAAGGAGCCCCTCACTCTCACTCCTTCCCCCAGCCAGTGTCTGATGGGTCCCGAGTCAGTGTATCTCTCCACCTTCCACCAAGACTTACGTGCGATCAGATGGGAGAGAGAAATGAAAGGGGGAAGAGGAGGAGAACCATGATGACGCTGAAGGCAACGAGAGAGTCATCCGTATCATCCTCTGATAATCTAGAATCCTGATGTTGTGTTCTCCCCAGGTAGGTCTATGTTCTCTACACCCTGGCTCTACTACAGCTAGTGGTGTGTGTGTGTGTGTGTGTGTGTGTGTGTGTGTGTGTGTGTGTGTGTGTGTGAGAGAGAGAGAGAGAGAGAGAGAGAGAGAGACAGAGACAGAGACAGAGACAGAGAGACAGAGAGAGAGAGAGACAGAGAGAGACAGAGAGAGAGGTCCCTAACTCTTCCCCCATGAAAATCATGTCTTTCACCCACACCAGTAACTCTTTCCCTTCCCCCACGTCAGCTGAGCACCCAAAGAGACAGCGTGGGACCAAGCGCTGGCCAGTTTTCAACAATTACACAGCCTCACTCAGCCCCAAGTGTGGTCTTGCCTCCTGCTTATTTGGGATTTTCTAACTAGAAATTTATATTGTCTTTCTGGTTATAAGGGAAATAAAGGCTCATAAAAACAGAACAATATACAGAAATAAGGAAAGAAACACCGCCAGAATTTTATTATGTACAAACCAACACACACACACATTGTGTTTTTTCTTTTTACGAGACTGTCATCGTAAGATACATTTTAGTTAATACTTTTCTTACTTAATAAATTGTGGTTTTCCCATGCCAGTACCAACAGATCTATTTTACTGTTATTAAAGTTGCAGCATAATACAGAGGGGCCATAAAGTCTGGAAAAAAACAGGCAAATTAGCACATAAAACTGATTTATCAATATGACATGCGATACACGATATTTTCGAGATTTCATGATCTGCTCAGCGTGTTGTCCCCTTACTCGTAACGGGCTCACTGAGTCAATTAAACTCTTACTGCATGTGGCATGTTAGATCACGTTTTGGGTTTTTTAATGTGATGGGCAGTCAGGTGCAGCCCAAGAGGAGACAAAGCAGAGAGCCAGGAAAGCAACGGTCCTAGAAACAGGAGCCCCACTGGAAATGCACAGGGTGGTCAGGGTGCAGCCAACAGGGGCAAGGGCCGCTGAAAGAGCAGAGCCGTCAGAGGGGGCTTTGCAGTGGAAACGAGGCAGGGCAGGAGGCGTTAGTTGGCAACTTGGAATAGTTGAGCAAACTCTCAGCTATAGGAGTGGTCCCTGGGCACCTGGTTCGGGAGAAATTGAATGAAACACCAGCACCTCCCAGAACGCTTGGGTTAGGTGGAGACAGTGTGGTTTGGGATTAGGTAATTTCTGTATTAATAGTTACAATTCCCAGTGCTAGGACAGAGAATCTGACAAAAGCTACTTAAGGAAGGAAGGAAGGAAGGGTTTACATCAGCTGCAGTTCAGGGACAGTGACTAGGAACCAGCACTAGGAACACCAAGCCGTCATACTGTATCCACAGCCTGGAAGCGGGGGTCAGTGGCTGCTGCTCACCCGCCTTTCTCCCCTTTATGGCGTCCAGGAGCCCTGCCTCTTGAACGGCACCACTTACATTTAGGGCGGGTGTTCCCACCTCAATTAACCTAACCTAGAAACCTTCTCACAGACATGCCAGAATGTTAAATCGGCAATCACAACTTGCCATCACATATACCAAATACATCCGTGAGGCTAGACCCCAGCAGTAATCCTTCACTGCTGACTAAAACTTATCTTCTGCTTGCCCTGTCTTAGGGTCAACACCTGGTTTTATTCCAGTTTTATCTCTTTTTGTATTTTTAAATTAGATGAAAGAGAGTTGGAGAGAGAGACAGACAGACAGACAGAGACAGAGATAGACAGAGACAGAGAGGTAGACACACAGAGAGATACCTTGGACTTTACTTTCTTTTTCTTTTATTTTTTTTAGAAAAAGCCCAGAAGGCGTTTTATTGGAGATTTCAGCCTCCAATCACAGGAAAGGGGGGGTCCAGGAGTCCCATATTGGGGAGCTCTGGCATCATCCCACTGGCCCAGTTAGGGGCCCTAGAACAATCAGACTGGCCACCAGCTCACAGCTGCAGAGGGTGGCCCAGTCCATGTCACAGCGGGAGACGTCAGTAGAACTGGCCTCACACTTGTTCTTCTCCACTTGGTAGTTTATCCACTCCAGTACCTGGGTCTTCACCAGAACTGGGGCTGCTCCCCTGTCCAGCTTGCCTTCTCTGGACCTTCCAGTGACATCTGTTGGTTGTTCTGGGTCAACGTCAAGTCTTCAGTGCCAAAAGTAGTTGGAGGAGCAGGAGCCAGGGTTGGGTCTTCTGAACTGTACATGGCGTTGAAGTAGTTACTAAAAACACGGCTGATCTCACAGGTGGCAGCCATGAACACCCCCCTCCCCCGAGTGTCAGGGTCCGGTGTGGCAGGGAGGTAAGCAGACTTCTGAGGCCACAGGAAGGAAGAAATCTAGGCGGTAGAAGGCTCCGCTAGGATAGCATTGATGAGCGCGCTGGACCTTCCCTTCCTAAGAGTTTGATGTGTACTTAAAATGATGTTGATATTTTGGTCAGCCAACTTTAGATGTTTCATATCAAAAAGGCTTCAGAAAAATCTAGACTGAAATCCTTCTGGGAACAGAATGTCAACGATTTGTGACCCATCAAACCACTCTTTCTCTCGTCTTTCCAGAGCCCCCTAGGGAGGAAATGTGGAATGAAGATGTACGGAGCCGTTCCCGTCGCTCAGACGTCCTTGGAGTCTGAAGAACCCAAGTGTAGCATAATTCCCTCATTAGGATTCTACTTAACCTCTGAGGATTTTGTCAGCATTTGGTTTTGCTTAACTTTGCCCATATCCCTTTTCTCAGAAAGAGGCATTATGGGGTCCTAATGGCTTCTTGAACATCAAATAGCTCTTGAAAGTAAAACCGTGATGGATGGACTGTGAGTGAAGCAAACTGGGATGCAATTTCCCCCCGAAACACACATGGATTTAATAATTAGCAGGAAAGCTGTTCATAATTAGAAAAAATGTTTGAGAAGAATGTCCAAGAAGCTTGAGAGAGGGGTGGAGGGGGAGAGAGAGAGAGAGAGAGAGAGAGAGAGAGAGAGAGAGAGAGAGAGAGAGAATGTTCTGGACAATGATCATGCACCTCGGCTTTCTTCTGAACTTGTGATGTCACTACTTTGACCAGGAGTCTGGGGTATGGGATAAGTAATTACGAGTTTTTGCTAAATCTCCATTTTCCAAATATGTACTTGGAAATAGCTGACGTTTATCCTATGGAGGAAATTCCTTCATACTTGTTCAGGAGCTTCCACTATTGTACAGAAGTCAATGCACAAGAAAATTTTAAAAGAATATTCTTGCCTTTTATAGAAAAAAAAGGGGGTGAGTTAGGTATTACATTCTGCTTAAAGAAAGCAGTACAGATAGATGTCTATTTCTCAAGTACTCGGGGGCTGAACTCTGAAGAAAGCATCTGCTCGGTGGACACTGTGGACACAGGAGCAGCCTCTGTAAGGCACAGGCTGAGGCAGCTCAGACTTGTTGAGGGACTGCAATCCACGAGGTGCCTTAGCGCTGTAGAGGATCGGGGTGCACTGAGGAGTGCTGCACCGCCAGAGCCTGGGACTGTGCCAAGACTGTATCCTAGACCACATCACACCACTCAGCTCGTCCTTATCTAGATACATTGTAAATAACCACAGTCCACCTGGTCCGTGCAGGCCTTAGAGAATTTAGACAAATGCGCAGAGCTAGGAAATCCTTACCACTCAGTCTCCAGGATTCTACCATTGCTCACCTCTTGCTAATGGCCTCCGAGTCTCCCCTCGCACACATCCAGGTGTCCACTACAGTGCATCTTTTCTAAATACGATACCAATGCAACCGTGCACCATGCACGCTTGTGTCTGCGTTCTTAGAAGCTCAGCTTGCTGTCTTTGAGGTTTGATCAGGTTGAAACACTCATTCTGTTTTACTGTTGAGTTTCCTGAGATTGTCTGACAGGCTGTTTACTGCGGCCCCCGTTGGCTGGTTCTGGCTTTGATAACTGCTATGAACATTTGTGTACAGACCTTTGTCAGCACTCCCTGCAACATGTGCTGTGGCTAATAAGTCGAGAGACCCCACGCCCACCCCGCTAGCCAGAGTAGGTGTGTGTGGTGCTGGGAGCAGGGAAGGAAGCACTCGCCTCTGGGCTGGGTAATCACAGTCCCCCGTCTCCTGAAAAGAATGCAGCGGTGCAAGGAGAATCCTGTGACCAAAAACAATGGTGCTCAGAGTCATTTTTATGACGTCAGGATTCGTGTTTTCCACTTGGGTTGCTGAAATGCAGGCACAGGATCCTGAAGCTGGATGCAGGCCTGTCCACTCTGGATGCAGGCCTGTCCACCCTGGACGCAGGCCTGTCCACCCTGGACGCAGGCCTGTCCACCCTGGACGCAGGCCTGTCCACCCTGGATGCAGGGAGGAAGGGTTCTGCTGTCGTTTACTTGCATAAGAGAACCAGAACCACTCAGAGGAAAGAGAACCACAGGAACAGGGGGAGAGAGACAGAGACAGAGAGAGAAAAACAGAGAGAGACAGAGACAGAGAGAAACAGAGATAGATAGAGAGAGAGAACACCTGGCCCCTGTCCCTATCCCTGTCAGATATGAGAGTACAGCCTGGCAGCAATGTCCTCCCCGAGACAGAACTGGGAATCTGAAGAAGTCAGTGACTAAGGGATCGAATGACAGAGGAGGAAGGACATGGGGGAAACAGCTGAATTCCCAAGTCATATTCTCAAGGTCGCGGTTTCCACAGGACCCGCCCTTCTTGCATTTGAGGTGAGATGAGGTACTAGCCTGAGGTGGTGACAGAGTGATCAGAGGCCCTTCGTCTGTGAGGAAAGAGAAGACAGAGAGCGGTTTCCCTTACATCTTCCTCTCCGCCCATGCTTCGTTTACCTTGACAGATGTGTCTGGACATGTGCCTGTCACTGTGCCTTGCACTGACTCTGAGGAGAGGTAGGTGAAGCCGTCAGTCTGCCTTTCAGAACCTCATACATTAATGGAGGGAAAGCTCGTGCTGTGGTTGAGGGCCGTGGAGGCTGAGACGTAGAGGATGAAGTGAGAAGCAGCCCAGAGCGACGAAGGAGGCACAGTCGGCGCTCTAGCAGGCATGCTGACAGGCGGAGAGAAGCTGGAGACTCTTGGGTTTGATTAGCTAGTGTCAGGAGCTCACAGAACTTAGGAAGACACTTAATCCACCACCTTGTCATAAAGAACGTGGCAGTAGACGTAGATTAAGACGTATCTACGTGAAGATCTGGGCAACGGTGCAGATCTCCCGTGCTGTCTCTAGGTGCCGTCCTTCAAGGCCCCATGTGGTCCACTCTCCAAAAGCACACTGTGTGCTGGCTTTGTATGGAGACTTCAGTGCATGGGCATGGCCGTGAATACACACAGTAGGGAGACCCAGCAAGGCCTGAGTATCCACAGGCCCCTCCCCTCTACAACATACCTTCCTCCTGGTCTCTTTGGGAATGAGCAGGGTCTGATAGCCTATTTTCAGACAAGATGGATCAGAGAATTCAGTTACAATAAATTGGAGGCATCAAAATAGTGGGGGAGATTAGAGTCTCTGTCAGCCGCCCCCCTCATGGGGAGGAGATCCTAGTTTTTTTTTTTTTTTGGTTCTTTTTTTCGGAGCTGGGAATCGAACCCAGGGCCTTGCGCTTCCTCGGCAAGCGCTCTACCACTGAGCTAAATCCCCAACCCCGAGATCCTAGTTTTTAAAATCTCCCCCAAGAAGGGAGTTTATAAGTGAGGAATTCTGATCAAAACCAAAATGGCGTGTGGTGGCACACAGGGACGATGGTGAGCTCTTGAAAGCTGACTCCAGACGCTGCCTGGATAGAAGGCGGATGACTTAGGTGTGAACTGATTCGAAGCACCTGCTGGCTTCTCGGAGCTGCTGCTGCAGGTTCTCTGAGGTCGAGAGAGGTCTCGGAAGGATTGCACTGCTTCACCACTTTCCCAGAGCCTTCTAGGAAGTGTAGCGCCTACGTCGTCGTCTGTCACAGTTCTCACGCTCATTCCTACAGTGTAATGCAGGTGTGTATTGATGTGGCATAATGACCACGTCATATGGAGATGGGGGTTTTCTCGGAGGCTACTATGTGGCAATTACTAGATGACTGACTTGGGACGTTACTTATTTTTTGAACCTCAGTTTCCTTAAAGGCAAATAAGCCTGAAAACAATAATAGAATGTCCCTTTCAAGTACGTTAGAAAAATAAGGTGAGATAGAAAATAAAGTTTCCGGTTTTTTTATTGGTTGTTGGAGATGGAGTCTCAATTAGCCCAGGCTGGCCTCAGTCTTTTTATAGTCATGGATGGTTTTGAACTTCTGATCCTCTTCCTCTTTCTCCCAAAGGCTGGGATTATAGGCAGGTACCGCCACACGCAGTTTATATGCTGTTAGGGATTGAACTCAGTATTTGTGTGTGCTAGGAAAGCACTCTACTATCTGGTCTGACTCCCAGCCTAAGAATTAAAGTGCTTTTAAGGGGCTGCATAGCTGATATTTGTTGCACTTTGTCCCCCTAATCTTCAGGTACCTCTTTCCTTTTGGTCCCTGGTGACAGAATTGAAGGGTAGTAGTTGTGTTAATACCTAGAAAGCAACAGTCTTCTCTGGGGTACTTGAATACAATTTCCAGGAAAGGAGAAAGGGAAACAACAAGGCTTGATTTAGGTCAGTGCTGGAATCTGGGGAGCCTGCTTAGCAGTTAGCGTCACTAAGACAACGGGAAAGGACCAAGTGACAAAGGCGGAGGGAAAGGTCGAAAGGCAGAAGTGGTGATATGAAAGCAAGGGAGTATTCAGAAGAGAGGGGAGAGGAAAGCCGAGGCTTTCAGGAATGCCTCTTATTTCACACTCAGCCTTCACCCTCACTTCTCTCTAATTGCAGAAACCTCGGAGAAGAAGGGAGGAGCCCGTCTTTCCAACATCACTTGGGTTTTATGCCTGAATATCACCAACTTATTACTTCAGGAAGTGATTCTAAGAAATTTTGACAGGGTGACTACTAGATAAGAACATTTTCAAACTGTACCTTCCTCAAATTTACCAGAAGTAGGACAGCTAAGGGAGCGACATTTAAACTGAAGCCTGAAGGTTGAACAAGGTGTAATCTTGTAAAAAAAAAAAAAAAAATGGACAAAGAACAGTAAGTAGTTCAGGCTGAGGAAAGCGCTCAACTGTAGATTTCACCAAGGCAACTACTTCTTAGTAGATGTAGGCAGTGTTCAGTATAAATGGCACTGGTTCTCATGCCCCCCAGTGCACACTGGTAGCTGCTAAATGTCTTGGCCATTATCAAAGCTGAAACTCTTGCCAACGGTTGGTCAGAGTTGCCCACGAGGCCTGGCCTAACCCATCCCTGCTATGAGAACAGACTGCGGGGACGTGAGTGAAGTGAAGGAGCTAGCATAGTTGCCGTGGGCTCAGCTGTCCTTACACGTGGACTGCTTACCTGTAACAGTCTGGATCTTCCTCACATGCCACCATTGTTTATTTACTCTGCCACTCTTCTGCTGTTTAGAGCCTGTCTTTTACTGCCCACCCCCTTTCTGTGACTTCTGCTGCTGCTGCTGCCATCCTCAACCAGGGGACATTTCCCAGGCCAGACACGTCAGAGCCACTCTGCCATCATTTGTCAGGACTGCAGATCCCCCTGGCACTGTCCCTTGGGTTGACTTGTTTGCTCTGATTGATCCTCCCCTGGTCAGTTCTGTGGCTCAGGTCTCATCCAGCTAAAGGTGTCCTTACGTTCCCGCCATGTTTCCTTCTTTGACGTCTATCCCAATTCTTCTACCCCTTGGCTCTGAGTGTCTTTCTCTAAAGGAATCCCCATGAAGCTGGTTCATCATCAGGTCTCAGGAAGCAGCGTCCACCTTTGTCCATGGTCTCTCTGCCTCCTGCTCCTCTCTCACCTACCACTCACTCCCTGGCAACTTGATTCTACTCGTTTCTGGTGCTTTAGGGAATTCTTTGATTCATTCGCTCATTTATTAATTCATTCAACAGATTTGATCCAAGTGTCTATTATCTGCAGGACAGTGACAGGCACTGAGGATGCACAGCGAGAAACAGACAAGTCTCTACCTCGTGGGACCCACATTTTCACAAAAATATGGCAAAATGTTAACCAAAGGACTATACCAAGCCAATGTAAGACAGGGGATCAACTAAGTTTCTAGGAAGAAAGGCAGTTTTGAACGTAGAATGGTAAGTCGAAGGACAAGGTATTCCCACAGTCTAGACAAAGTTAGTAATGGAAAACGAGGTTAGGAACGGTTAGACTGCATATGGGGGTCTTGAATATCAAGATTGCCACTTTAAATAGAGGTTAGAATATCCACTCAGGTGTGTAGGAATCTCAAGTAGTGCAGGAGCCTCTTAGAAATCTGCCTGCAAGCAGTGTCTGCATGGGCCCCTCTTCCCGTCCTAGAACTGCTGCGGCCAGGCCCCGTGAGGCCTCCTGACCACCTCTGCTGAAATGACTCTCATGGTACCTGAGGAGCAACGGCTTGCACATGCTGCTGTTCCTGTTGCCATCCTCATCAAAGTGCCTTGGCAAATAGATCAGGACAGCAAAGCCAAGCTCCAGTTCAATTGTCCTAACCTTAGATCAGCTCCCATAGGCAAATGAGGTCTGACTTGGGAAAGTAGCTGCAGCCTAAGACACAGACAATGGAAGGACGCATGGGGTTTATCCCCCATTCCTCACCAGGATGCTTTGCTCAGCCCTGCCTGTCTGTGCCTGAGGAGAACTCAGGCCCTGCTGTCCCTCAACTTGACAGCAGGGCTGCACTTCATCTCTCCTCAGGGCTCACATCTGGGGATCCCCACTGGAGATCTGTGTGTTACCCACTTTCTCAACATCTGCTCTGGAGGGCAGACATGGATGTAGTAAAGTCTCTAAGCAAGCGGGGAAGGCCCAGAAACCACACTTCAAAGTACAGGCCGTGTCCTTCCTCCTGAGGTACTGGAGCCTACAGACTTACGCTGTCTTCTCTGGAGGCTGGGACCTGTTTCCTCCGGTATAGAAAAGCCAGGGCTCTTCAAAGGGATGTGGAAATCTGCATTAACCCACAACCATCTGAGGAGAGGCGGCCTGTCTCGCAGGCAGCCAAGCATCTGTGCAGTGTTCTTTGCCTCCTCCAGGGAAATTGAGCTACTGACAGCTCCCTCCTCGGTCCTGGGGCTGAGTCAGAGGGGCATCAGAGGACAAAGACAGTCCCGTAAGAAGGCCTAGAAGAAAAGCGGGTTTTCTGGACTTCTAAGCAAGCTGTCTTGTCTTCCTTCCACAGCCTTATTGAAGTCTTGAGTATTTTGGAATAATGTCTAGTGTTAAAAAACAGGGTGTTAGAAACATAAGGGAAACCATTTTGTATAACTTGAAAGCCATTTTGTATTACTTGGGATAATGGAGTGTTCGCTGGAGAAGGGTCCAGCTACAAGGCAGTTCCAATGTGAGCCAAGCCTACAGAAGGCTCTGATAAATCAATGACCCAAGGTGGCTGTAATATGTTAATAAATGAACTATGACCTGTGAGCCCAGATATCGCAATGCTCATGTTCATGGGAACAATACAAAAATTAGGACTTTGGAGGTGGCCTTAGATTAAACACTGGGGACATGGCATCTTAAACCTCTCTGCTGATGCCCACTGACAGCAGGGTTTTGAGACTGGCCACTGTGTGACTCTGGCTTCAGCCACCTTCCCAGCCCTGCTTTCTGAACTCACACAGGCCCACCTGTCGTCACTAGCCACTAACATTCTCAAGGACCTTCCGGGACTTCCAGCAGAGCTGTCCTCCCAGCCTGTCCCAGCTGAAAGACCACCCATCGGATGCTGGTCAAGCTTGTTCCCAGTGTGCCCTCAGTGGAGAGCAATGCCCAGTGGAATTCTGCAGCATTTTCTGGCCCCCTTCCCCTGACCCCTCACCACTCCAAGAGAAGCCTGTTTTTAAGAGACTTCCGTAGTATTTACAGTAGTGTGATATTATAAGGAATTTTAATATGAATGAACAAAACACATTCAGCAGGCAAATCTTGTGTGGATACCCTAAATAAATGCGTCTCACAGTCCATGGTTCTACCATACAGGACAACTCAATTTTGCTATTAAAACCCCTTTCAAATGAGCCCAGGAGCCAGTCATTTTCACTGTATTCTTATGCAGAAAAAATTGTCTTTGAAAGACTTATTTATCATAACTGAGAAACGGCCCCATCATTAAATCTAAAGTTCCATGTAACTGTACATGTAAGGGATTCCCAGTGAACTTTCCAAAAATGTCTACAGAGTGAGATCCAGGCTACATGGTGAGACCTTGTCAAAAGCAAACTGTTTCAAATAGGAAAGAGAGAGAAAAGTTAAATGCGTTGGGTGAGATTAACAGAAAGGTAGACGCTGCCCAGGAGTTATAAGCCGAAGCAAACCCATTCCTCCGAAGACATTTATGCTCATGGCATTTCAGCGCAGCAATGGAATCTACTTGAGACAGCTATTATGGCCCCACGTGGAGAGCAGTGCCCCCCCCTCGCCCCCGCTGCCAGTTGGCTTGTAGAACATGCTCACAGGAGGAGAGAGGGCACAGAGTAGGCGTTAAGATGTTAGTGTCTAGCAAGTAGCCACGAGCCGAGGATGGCAGTGTGCACCTTTAGTCCCAGCCCTCAGAAGGCAGATGCAGGTGGATCTCTGTGACCTGTGAGCAAGCCTGGTCTACTCAATGGGTTCCAACCCAGCCAAGGCTGCATAGTGAGACCCTGTCTCAAACAAAGCAAAGCAAAACAAAACAAAACTAGCCACAGGATGCCTTTCACTCACACAACCACGAAAAGGTTTATTCTATTAATTTTTTGAAATCTTAAGTCTAGGGGTAGGGAAGATGGGTGGTCTTTCAGCTGGAGCAGGCTGGGAGGACGGCACGGTTGGAAGTTCCAGAAGGTTCCTGAGAGTGGTAGTCAGTGGCTAGTGATTATTTGTTAAACAAACAAGTCTTGCGTTTGGCTCCCCAGCGCACACATAAAAAGCTGGGTGCTACGACTTGCATCTATTCTAACACTGGGAAGAGGGAGACAGGAAGGTCCTTAGATCTCATTGGTCAGCCAGACCCACCAAATAGGTGAGGTCCACAGTCAGTGAGAGACCCTAAACCTAATGCAGAGAAGTGGATGAGGTCCATCTCTGGCCTTTGCACACATGTGCACACAAGGCACACACACACACACACACACACACACACACACACACACACACACACACCGTATCTAAAGGATTGAAGATGTAGCCCAACGGCAAAGCCCTTGTCTAGCATCCACAGTCAGTGCCACAAAAGCAAAACAAAAGAAATCTAATAGAGTTGTCTACAAAAATCCCCAAATACAACTTTATTTTTCTACACCCGATAAAAGCGATTCCTAATTTCATTTTAAAGGTTGTTCGGAAACATATGCCAAGAGCGTCCATTAAACATAAACCTCTGGAAACAAGAGGCTCCTGTAAGCCAGCCCCCATACCCAAGAGTAGAGACACACGGTGAGTAACATAGTCCTTGCTGATAGGAAGCTCCCAGGTAATCAGGGATTCGGGAGAGCTAGGGAGGCCGTCACATTCCCCCACGAAGACACATAAGCAGCTTTCTGTGGTGGATCGTTAATGCCCATTTCATCTGCTTCTAAGCGCTGCACTCATGAGCTGGTGGAAGTGAAAAGAGCCCAGCGCGGTCACCTGGGATTATGATGTGGTTAGCGTGCTAGTGGTCAGGAAAGGGCGTTCTAAATGAACCAGTTGTACCTCATCGCAGCCAGGAAACGGCTGCTGGATGTGGGAGATAGGTGCCCTGAAGGAGGTCTTAGAGGCTGAAGGCATCTTAGGGCATCGGTTTATTCTGGAGAGCTTGTAGCACTAAGAAGGTGTGAGGTCACCAGTGCATGATGCTGGAAGAGAACAATTAGGTCATCACTTAAAAATAAAAATAAAATGGGCTGGAGAGATGGCTCAGAGGTTAAAGTCACTTGCTGCTCTTGCAGAGGACCTGGGTTCAGTCCACATGGTGGCTCAGAACCACCCCTAACGAGTTCCTGGAGCTACTGTGCTTTCTTCGGGCACGGCGAGCATATGGTGCACATCATGGCTGCTGCTCAGACAAAACACTCGTACACATAAAATAAAATAATCTCTCTCTTTTTTTTGAGACAATTTCTCTCTATGGAGTCTTGGGACTATGTAGACCAGGTTAGCCTTGAACTCATTGAAATCCATAGAGCCCACAGAATGAAGTCCCTAATGTTGTTCTGGTGAAAATAAATGGTATTATAAGTAAATGAAGAGAAATGATAGCTTTTCCTCATAGTGTAATTCCAAAAAATAAATGCAGAAAGAAGGGGCGTGATACAAAAATAACTGAAATGGAAACTCACAGTAGTGGCTGTAGGCATTTGAAAAATATTCCTACAAAATGTCTGTCAATCACAAAGGCTATGATAGTAATTCCGAGGTTGAGAGACTCTGGAGAGCCCACGTTAACTAGGACTTTTGGGTTGACAAAGAGACACAAGCCCATGACTTCCCTGTGAGAAGAGAACACTATCCCTTCTGTGTTGTTCTTGCTAAAAATAATGTTAACTTAATCATGAAGCAGCGCAGGGAAACCTAAACCCAGGAAAGATTTATATAAAATGTGGCTAGTATTCTTTGAAGTATCCATGCAGCAAGAGAGAAAAAAACCCCACAAAAACAAAGCAAAACAGAACAACAAAATTCCAGAAGCAAAAACAGAGGAACTGTCGCCAATTCAAGGACAAGGAACGGTGACAACTAAGGCCAGGGCACAATGCTCAATGAGTTCTTCGTTAGACTATGAAAGGGATGTTGGGGAAGAAACTGGAGAGATCCGGCAGACAGTCAGACAGTCGGGACTGTACCTCTCCCTCAAGGCAAACGCCCTGGCTTTGATGGATATCCCGTGGCTCAGTAAAGTATTAAAGAAGATGACTCCGGGGGTGGTGACACATACCTGTAATCCCAGAAGTTGAAAGACTGAAACTGGAGAGACAATGTTCCAGGCCAGCCTGGGCTACTTAATAAAGGTGCCACCTCAAAAACATAACAAAATTATCCTTGGTTCAAGTCCCAGAGCTGAAACAAACGAAAACAGGGCTGGGCCATGTCTCAGTGGGTAAAGTGTTCACCACGCAAACTTGAGGACCTGTGTTCTGATCACAGAACCCTAACAAGCTGGACGTGGTAGTGTGTGTCTGCTGTGGTCCCAGAGTTCCCACAAGACGGAAGAAGGCAGAGGTGGAAGGATCCACAGATCACGAGCCGGTCACCCCGGTGTTCCCAGATGCAAACAAGAGACCCTGTCTGTCTCAAACACCCGACGGAGTAGCCGAGGACCCAGGAGCATAGCCACGGATAGGAGGACTATCTCTTCATGATGAAAGGCTATTTCATTTAAAAAGTGGCGTTTCGGTCTTGCGCTGTGGCTCAGGGGCAGAGCCCTTGCCTAGCACACGTAAGGCCCTGGGTTTAACCCCCAGCCCTGCCAAACAATTTGAGAAACGCCTAACATTTCTAAATGTATATTCACATAACAACAGCGTTTCAAAATATAAGAAGTAGATGGGTCCACAGCCGCCGCTGGTGGCATCTGCACCTTTCTCCTGAAGGGCTCGGATTGGCCAACAATGGAACCAGTTGGGAAGTCACGAACGACACGACGTAAACCAAATGGACCTGGCCGCCGCTTATTGAATCCTCCCCCTCCCCCGACTGAAGAGGACGCATGCTTTTCAAATATATCTGGACTATTCATTAATATGAGCCATATGCTTGACTATAAAAATCTTAATACATTTTAAAAGATTGAAAGAATACAGAGTGCGATACAGCCCCAACAGTATTAAATTAGGAACCGCAATGAAAAGTTATATGGAAAATTCCCCAAATGTCTTGAAAATAAACACACCTGTCTCTTGCAATCCGTGGGTCCAAAAATAGTTAGAAATTCTTTGAAAGGAATAATAATTGAAACCACATATTGACAATAGTGGTTTGGACATACAGCAGTATTTGGAAGGAAACTGATACTTAAAAAAATGTTTTAAAGATGTATTTTTTAATTGTGTGTGTATAGAAAAGGTTTTACACATATACACACACACACATGCAGCTATGGGTACCCAAGGAGACGCTGGCTTGGTCCTGTGGAGCTGGAGTTACAGGAAATGGTAAGCTTCCTGGTGCGGGTTCTCGGAACCAAAATTTGGTCCTCTGAAAAAGAGGTACGTTCTCCTAACCCTTAGTCATCTCTCCTGCCTCATGCTATGCCACACGGAACACAGAACACTTATTAACACACACACACACACACACACACACACACACACACACACACACACACACATACACACACAACCACCACCACCACCACCATATAATAAGGTAAACTTTAAATGAAAAAAACAAAAACAAAACAAAACACCCAAAACAGAAATCGGGCAACACAAAGAATACGTTACTCACAGGCAAACAACGCTTTAAGAGCTATTTCTTACCAACATTGACAACCCCCCAACATTGAAACAACATTTCAAACAAGATAAACAAATGACATCCCAGAGTTCTAGGCCCAGTGAACACAGCCAGGATAAATGAGCACGAACTAAAGATGTGCTTAGATGGAAGGAAACAAAGAGAACACACTGTTGGGAGCCTGACTCTGGGAGAGCTGCTGGAGTTCTTCAGAGCCAGGGCAAAGGAGGCCAACAGGATACAGGGGGACCGACCAGGGAGGGAGAAGAGGGTGAGCCAGAGCCAGCTAGGAAATACTTGGGACTGCTCTTACTCTGAGTTTTCCCTGCTGTTGGATGGGAGCTGGTGGGATAGCTCAGCGGGGAAAGGTGCTCGCTGCCAAGGCTGACGACCTGAGTTCAATACCTGGAACCCACGTGGTGGAAGGAGAGAAGTGACTCCTGCAAACTGTCCTCTGACACCCACAACTGTGCTGTGGTGCATGTGTCTCTTCCCCCCAAATAAATGCGTGTAATTTAAAAGCATCTGAAATGCTTGAGGGTTAGAGGCAAAGGCTATATTTTTTTTGTCTGAAAAAAAAAAAAAAAGACAACTTCATTGTGAAGTGAGAAGCGAGGGGGAAACATAGCAATGGTGTTCCGGCGCTCCCTTTGAACTGATGAAGCTCTGGCAGCCCGTAGACCGCCATCTCAAATATACAAGTTGTAACCCCCTCAGTACTCACCAAAAACTGTCCAAGATGATAAACCAATACATAGGAAACTGAAATAGGAACAAAGGACACAAAGAGGAGGAAAAAGCCATAGACCCACATTCTAACATATTATTATATTATAATGTATTATTATATCAAACGCTCCTATGTGTAAATTGTTACATGGGATTTTTTAAAGTTTATGTTACTTTATGTGTGGTTTTGCCTGCACACACACACACACACACACACACACACACATATCATCATGTGGATGCTGGAAGTTGAACCCAGGTCTTCTGTAAGAGCAGCAAGTTCTCTTAATCCCAGAAGATTTTTTTTTTAAATGAACCAGTTGTAGCTAGGCTAAAATGATAGAAAAAGATATAGCATAAAAATGATAGTCACAAGAAAACGGAATTTTTGTATCAATAGCAGCCAAAATAGATTTCAGAGCAAAGAAAACTATCAGACACAAACATATTATATGATAAAAACATCAGCTCACCCAGAATAGTGCATTTACTTTTTCAGTACTTTTGAAATTATTTCTAACTACAAGGATTTATTTGCTTATTTCTTTTTTAGTCTCAGATTCAAAAGACAGTTTACTAAATAAATAAATATACAAATTATACCTTAGGAGACAATGTTCACAGTGCACATATCTGATACATAAAAGCCTCTATGTTCAAATAAATATAGTAGGCACTTAATAATTAAAAGGCAAACAGAACGATTTAAAAGGTCTAGTGGGTACGATGGTGCATGACTGTAGTCCTAGGTGTTCAGAAGGTGGGAGTGAAAGAGCAGCTTAGGCTGAAGAACTTGAACCCACCCCAGAGAACACAGCAAGACCCCGTCTTCACACACGAGAAGGCCAGCCAGAGGACTCAACGGGTAAAAGCACTTGCTATACAAATGTAAAGACCTGAGATCAATGCCCGAGATCCATGTAAAGACGAAAGGTGAGAACCAACTCATAAAAGCCGTCTTCTGACCTCCACATGTGTACCATAGCGTGCATGTGTGTCCACACTGACACATACACAGCTGGATGCATATGTGCCCACATGATCTTCTTTAAGTCCCCTGGGACAGGGACTGTAAAGGAAGATACATAAATAACCGGTAAACATCATTAAACATCACGCAGCAAACAAAGCCAGGTGGGACACTGTTTGCCTCCACTTAGAAGACCTAAAAAAAAAAAAAAAAAAAAAAAAAAAAAAAACCAAAGACTTCCACCTCCAAACATAACCAGATGTTTGGGAGAAGGCGGGGCGGTTTAGGGCTTTTTGCTTGCTACCTTTTTGCAAAATTTTTTGAGGCAAATATCTTGTTACATAGCTTCAGTTTGCCTCAAAATCTTACTCTCCCACGGTCTCTTGAGCCCTGGCATGTGCCATCATACTAAGCAAGGGAATTCTTACAGCTTTGCTGGAGGGACTGTAAAAACCGCCAGAGGCAGCAGTACGAGCCTATTGTACCCACTACTTGGAGACCAGGATTCCTTGAGCTCAGAAGTTTCAAGTCCGTCCGAGCAACACAAGAAACTGTCTCAAAGTGACAATAAAAAATTTAGCCATTTTGGAAACTTGCCGGGCAGTACAGCTGTCAGAATGCTTCACATTCTACACATATCATCGACATTGTTCCCTGCCTGGGAACTGTATCTCCATGTTAAAAAAAAAAAAAAAGGAAGAAAAACCCGAAGGCGTATTGCAACATTGTTGACAACGCTACACTTCTTATTGCTAAGGTCCGGAACTCTTCGCCTTGCCTTCTAAGCGTCTAATTGATCTGGCCTCCATCTGCCTTTCCTGTGATCGCTCATTCTGTCCTCCTCGTTCACCATGAAGCTACAGGGACTTTCTGATTCGTGCCTAGTCCTGGGACTTCCAGGGTTGTTTTGTTTTGTTTTGTTTTTAAAGCTGGAAACAGGATTTCTACAGCTCTTGGCAAACGTAACTTGTTATTCCTTGTCTTCTTTCTGTCCTCATCTCCTCAGCGTTCTCCTGCCCACTCCAAAGTGAGTACTTTCCAGTTAACTTTTGGCATTACCCTATTTATTTCCCTTTTAGCACTGCCAATTTTTTTAAATTTACATTTTTATTAAATTTATTTTTATTATCTGTTAATTTTGTGTATCTTAATTTTTTATTTAAATGTATTTTTTGAGAATTTTGTAAGAGTTACACGTGTATTTACACGTTCCATTTTCAATGTTTCCTGTCTTTTTGTGTGTTTGTATGTGCATGTGCATGTCACTCTCTACTGTTTTTTGTTTTGTATGGTTTTGGTTTTGGTTTTGAGAGAGAGTGCATCTCACCCAGCCTGAAGCATGCTGATTCAGCGAAGCTGGCCGGCAAGCCCCAGAGGGCGTCCTGTCTATGCCTCTCCAGCACTGAGATTTTTATGTGCGTGTTCAGTTGTGTAGCAAGGGCTTTACCACCACAGTCTACCTCTATGCTTTCTTCCCTTTCTACTACATCGTAAGCTGATGATGAACTTGCCTGTAGGACATGCCAGCACCCGTCCAGGAGGCTGAGGTAGAAGGACTGTCGGTTGTTTGACCCCAGGATGAGCTACGAGAATAAGAACCTATCTAAAATAAAACACTGTACTCGCATGGTCTGGAATAGAGCCTCCACATAGAAAGCACTTGGTAAACACTGTTGATTGAAAGGATGAAGCACCTTCTGTGGGTAGACAAAGGGCAGAGGCAATTCCTCAATGAATGTAAGAAACACACGCCTTCCGTCCATTGCATTGGCAAAAGCACCCTAGAATTTTTTTTTAGAAGAATTTAATGCACAAACTGAGGAAAAAAAATATATCATGGCTCTAAAATCCTGATTCTGAAGTATTCAGATATGCAGGTCTGAATGTTTAGCATGTGCGAAGCCATAAATTCATGGTTCGTACCCCCAAATAAATGGATAGACAGTGCTGAAATACGAGACATTACCTGGAATTAAGAATATTGCAAAAGTCTGGAATTATGAACGAGAATGTGTATCAACCGTTTGAACCTCCCAGACATATTGTATATGGGCTAAACTTTCCACATAGGTGCCACATTTCATGGGATTTACCCACAAAAGCGAGGGTTGCCGATACTGACAGAAGATGGAGTTGAACGTTCCGATACATAAAAGCACAAAATAAGAGGGGCTGATACGTTACAAAAAGCACATGAAGCCATTCATAAAAATGCACACACATCAAGAGAATATGTAGGACAGTATTTAATGTGTGGTGTTAGGACTTGGGTTTGTGACTGCCCTTAGGAGGTCTTGACTAGAGGGGACAGAGGGTCTTTTCCGTGCCTGTCATTTTTTGTTTCTAGACCTAGGCTCTGTTTTTCTAGGAGGAGGCACAGTGAAAATTCATTACGCTAAATACTTTCTGTGTGTTTCCTCTCAGTAAAATTTTAACTTAAAGTCTATCCACGTATGGACTATACACTTTAAATCCCACACTCAGCAGAAAGGGCTGGGGGAAAAATGACCAAAAATTCAATGTCTTCCAAGCTGGGGCAAATGAGACCCTTTCTCAAAAGAAAAACAAAAAGGAAAGTCTAAATATGTCGGGAATATTTAGGAGTTTGGGGCAGAGTGAAAGATATGAAGACAGCGTTTAAAATAACCAAACATCACCCTCGACAGCATGAGAAAGATTCCCTGTCTTCCACCAGAGACAGATTCATTCAGCTCTCCAAGAATCCCTGCTAGTGGAAGAAGCTAATTTTTATTTTACCAGTTGAAAAAGACTATTTTTAAATGCAAGGAGTGGCTCACCCTGCACCCCGAAACATGCACAACAAGATCTAAACAGTGAATTAGAACATTTCATATTTAGGACTCTTTCTCCAAGCGAATTCTTTCTAAAGAGTACCCAGGACTGAAGGGAGGAATTGTACAGGGACAGGTGATGACTGAGTCGCTGGCTCCCCAGAAGGCGATTTACAACAGCATCCTCTCTGCCTTTGCTGAGGCTGGCCAATAAGTGGATCAAACCCTTGCCCTGTCCCAGTGCCCACTCCTCTGCTTTTCCTCAGGCGAGCTGCCTTCCAGCAGAAAGCATCCCCCTGACAGCACTACCCATGCTCACTAGAGCCAGCTACAGCTACACAGGGATTTAAACTGGACTCAGACTCTGGCTGTACAGCCAGTTCTGGTTTCTTCCAAATCTGAGTAAAACTTCCCCACCAAAGGGAAGCAGATCCTCTCGACTCTCAGTCTTCCTCCGAGCACACTCTCCTCCAGAGATCAGTCTTTCTGGACTCAGTCAAAGGTACCACTTGTCAGAAGCACTGTCGCAGACATCTGAGCTTTCTGGTTCCCTGTTCCCACTTCTCTTCTCTAACAACTCTTCAGTGTGGCTAACATCCTGGCTCTGGATCTCGACTGCTTCTGTCAGTCTGAACCCTTGACTCCTTAGCTTCCCAACTCCGACTGTAACCCTGGCAAGTTTGCCTGATGCCTGAATGCCTCCCCATGGGCATCAGTGCTTGAAAGAGAAACGGTCCTAGTGTGAGTGACATAGGACATGTTGGACCTGTTTCCACTTTGAGGTGCCTCCAGACTCTCGCAGAACCTGGAAGACCCCCTTTCAAAGCCCTACACAGAGTGAGCGTCTGCACTCGACAGAATAACAGCCTATTAAAACCAACTGTCACCATTTGGCTGCCCGTTTCCTTATGTCTGATCTGCAAGCATGCTAGAGCAACAGCATGCAGTGTTTGGTTTCCTGAGCACACAAAATTCTGCTTTGGAAAGCCTCAACCTGAAGGAGGCTGAAACCAAATACCTCAACCTGCAATTTACTTCAGAGTTGAGAGTCTGTCTCTTTTCTTCATCTGTCTGACAGGATATTGGAGGAAGCAAATCAAAGGGCTATAATGGCTCCCATTCCAGGTAATTGCCTTCGCATGGCTGTCCTGATACAGACTGTGCCCAAAGCACAGCCATCAGCGCTAGCGTCTCAAGTGCAGCCCCGTGTCTTAAGAAGACGACACAGACACACTTCACACAGACATCTGCACCTTCAGGGTGGCTCTCACCCCTTCCCTTCCCTTTCACAGAGCAGGTTGAGGCTGGCTGGGTTTGTCTTTCTGGTGCTTTGTGTTGTTGGCTCTGCAACATGGCCGACTCCTCCCTGAGGGATCGTCTCCTTTCTGTCTCTATGTCAGTAGGGCCATCCTGCCACAGGGGAGGGTTCAGACCTTCAGCCTTCTCTTTCCCGCTGCTATTTTGTCCACCTGTCTGTAAGATGTGCTCAGTAGCCCGCTGCCTTTATAATCATTTAAGTGCCTAACCATTTTGTAAAGGTTTGTACCCAAATATCAACGGAAAGTGTGATTCTGAAATTCCAGCAAGCAGCGTGCGCCAGCACACAACTACTTAAATATCGAAACTGGAAGGAAATTTTGAAAGAAGCCAAGAAGCAAAAGTAAATTAAATACCGAAGACCACTAAGGGGATTTGACAAGAAAAGGAAATTATATACCCCCAACAAGATACATAACTACAGCATAGATATTAATGAAATTAATATTAATGAAAACACTCGCTGAGAAAAAGACGTTTCTTCTTCCAGCTAAGCTCACCTCGTACAGTACAGGGCATGTTCCAGGATTCGTCAGTAATCGCTCGCTATGGTCAACGAGGATAAATCCAGATGGAAAGAAGGGTACTGGAATCAAGACGTAGTTTTTAGATCTATGGTTCTTTAAGTAGAATGCAAGGATCTCTGGTGATCTGCGGAGAGGCTTCCAAATTACTCTGTAGGCTGGGTCAAAATGCAAGGCACACACAGTGCCCTGGATGATTTGGTTTGGTTTTCCTTTAAACCATATTTTCCACTGAAGAGTTCAATCAAATTTAAAAATAGCAAAAAGCATTGTTGAAGAGTTCAGAATAGTCAGAAGGAATTCGATAAAATACCTCCATAGTCTTTCTTTTCTTGCGTGTTTAACTGGCCAATAGGCTAGACTCTGGTTTGCTCACACAGTCTAAAGGACGAAAATTTTGAAACTCACCAATTCAGAGGAGAACATTGAAAATGGCATCCTTTGAAGACTGGAAGTAAGGTCCCTTCGTCACTGAGCTTCCCATTCCGGGTGACATTCGTTCCTGGCCCTGCCTACAGCTTGCAGCCAGAAGTGGCCACTGGCAGAGAAGCCGCTGGCTGGAGCGCAGCCCCAGCTAAGCTGCCTTTCCTCAGGTTCTCTTCCAGGGAGCTGGAGCTCAGGTGTGGGGTGAAGGGAGTCAAGTGACTGCAGCCTAGGCAGATCTGTTTTTCCTCACCCTAGCCCCTCAGCAAGTTAACCCCAGGAGAGCTGGGCTGCCAGAGAACGGTTCTGTGAGCTGTCTGAGCTGTCTGATGACTGGTTGTTACCCGCCCGGGATGATGAAGGTGCTGGGCTCACCGGATGCACAGAAAACACCAGAAAGTTTCATTCCTAGACTCTTCCTTTCCAATAAAGCAACATCTATACTTTACTGTTTGACCTATTTGCACAATAGTAGTTTTTTGTTTTTTTTTTTTAGAAGGATTTTAAAACAGGTGGGCTCCCTCGAGCTCAGGTAAACAATTCTGGAAGCTGACTATTCCGCACTGAGTGAATTTTACTGAAGGGTTTGCAGCATGGTCTCCCTGCCTGGTACTTCTGCTGTGTGTATAAAGCAGGAATTGTGAGTTCAGGTGCTTGTCTGTATTACCAGAGACTGTAAGCCACTTGTTCACTTATTTGGTACAGACCTGGCCAGGAAAGAAGGAAACTATTTTTCCCCCCTGCGTTGCTTGATAATGTGAAAATCACTTGTTCACTCTTTGATTATGATTAGAGAGGAAAAAAGAAGGAGACAAAGAACAAAACCAAACCCAACATCTGGATAGAATTTGGTACATACCTTCTGGGCCCTCGGTTCCTGGAGGTTTCAGCTAAGGACTCCCTCTTCTGAGGCTGCAGAGGCTCAAGGACTCAGACTGGTGGGTGGGAAATGGCACTTGGATGACAGCTCCTGCTAGTTGGTTTAAATAGGTTGTCAGGATGCTGCAGCCATGACCAAACCCTGCTAAGGGGAGGGGAGCAAGTGTCAAGCAGGCATGCTCACTTGTGTCTGGGGGGACACCTAGCAGGAGGCTGTTTGTCACTCATGTCTCCAGGCCTGGATGTGCTCCTGTGTATTTTGAGGTGGCTTTGCCTCCTGCAGGTAAAGCCCATGACCTTGCTCACATGCTTGGGAGAGCTGTGCTTGGCTTGTGTTCTAGCTCATTTTCTGGAAACCCATGGCACAGTAGGAAGAGGAGCAGAGGATCAAAGGGCTGGTTTCAGATCTAACGGCCACTCCAGAATCTATGATTTCAGCTGAGTTCTCTGCCCTCCCGGAGCCCCGGTGCTTTATCAGGAACAGGAGCAAATACTGCTCTCAGCAGAGACGCTGCCAGCTGAGTGGAGCTGGTGGGATCTGGTGGGGTCTGAGGCCCTGAATGGGGGTGGAGGTGGGGGTAAGGGATCCCAGTGTGGGAAGGAGGACCTGGCTGGCAGGAGGAAGTCAGCATTGTGGTTCATTCCTGGGCTGCCACCACTGGGGAGGTAGAGAAAGGAGGATCAGGGCATCCTAGGCTACACAGCTGCTGTGAGGCCAGTCTGGGCTACATGAGGTGAGGTCTTAAAAGCAAACAACTAAAACAAGAAAAAGGGGGCGGGGAATCAGAAGAAGAAGATTCGAAGATCCCAGAGGACTCACAGAATATGCACTGACTTATATCATGGGCCCAGGGAAGGAGCTCCATGGTTTTAAGTTCTGTGTCTTACTACAGTTCTCTGGAAAATGCTTGCTGTAAGGTGGAATGATGGGAAATGTGCTATACTGAAGACCAGAATGACAGTGACCCTACAAACTCCAGAGTCCTGTCAGGAAAATGTTCAAACCGGTGAAGTGGCTGTGTGTGCTGGGAAGGGAACGGAACTCAGAAAGTAAAGACGTTAGATCTTGGATGTCTCGTTCTGCAATTTCTCTGTAGCAATTTCTCCTGTGATACAAGTCTCCATTCTTCCCTGCTGGACAAGGTGTGCGTGCCTTTAAGCCAAGGCCTCAGAAGGCATGAGCTCCAGGACAGACGGGACTGTGCAGAAAGACCCTGCCTCAAAAATAATTAAAAAATAAACAAGCATCACCACGCTCTCGCTGTTTGTGAGAAAACGAGGCTCACCGAGTTTAAGTGGAGTTTGTTGAGTTAAGTAACTGAGTGAGTGAGAGAGTGGAGTTTCGTTTGGACGTCTGTGCTCTTATCTCATCCATTTCTGTTCAAACAGTGACACTTTCCTTGAGAGCCCCTCACCCCTCCCACAGGTCCCTTTCTAACTATCCCAGCCCACACTCATCTCTTCTTTGAGGGGGCTTCTCTGTTGCTCATTGCTGGTACCCCCACTTTCATAGCGTACGTCTGACTTGTTATTAACAGGTATTTACTGAACTTCCTCTGCTGCCGAGAGACAGAAACGAGTAAGATACAGCCCGACCGTCACTGCTAACACCGAAGAGTGGAAGCAGTTTATCGGCAGTCTATAAATACCTAATACACCGACGTCAAGTCACTCCTGCCCCTGTACCCCAGCTTGGAACACTTCGTTTCAGCTCTCACAGGGGGAAACAAAATCCTTCTAGAAATCATGTCAGCAGCTAATCCATAAGAACCAAAGATAAAACCCAGAAGGCACGGCTGGCGGCTGACTTCTTCTCTGCCCTTCTTCCCACGTAGGAGAGTTTGGAGCCATGGTCCTGTCCCTGTGTCAGTCTGAGTATCTGGTGGCACACCATAATCCTTCTCCCTCATGGGTAGAGGAGTTTCTGCTAACTAGGCAGGGCTTCAGGAACAAAGCAATCATGTACAGTCCAGTTTTAGCCGGTTATCTAACTGCACACTCCCACCTGAGGATAGTGATAACTTTATAACCTGTGAATGAAAGTCCACAGATAAGAGTTAGCTGAGCAAATCCTGCTGCATAGAAAATATCCAGCCCAACCTTTAGTTTCTTTCTTTGTCTTCTTCCTTCCTTCCGCCCTTCCTTCCTTCCTCCCCCCCCCGTCTTTCTTTCTTTCTTTTTCTCTCTTCAAGTCCATCTGCACCTTACTTGTGAGCCATTTTCAATTCCATTTTTAACTTAGTGTCATGCTCTGGGATACCAAGTCAATTCAGCGCAGTCTAATAAGCAACCTTAGTTGCAAATCAATAGATTATACACTTACGAGAATATTGATGAGAGAAGATCTTCACTTCAAAAGCTGTATCATATAAATTATTCCATCTACTATGGACCGAGAAATGCCACGATTTATGATGAGCCCTTAAGCTCTTGAAAGCCAGATAAAAAGCCATAAGAGTGACCTGACATATCCAGCTCCATACTGTAAGATTAAAATCCTCGCCCTGGGGATGCAGCTTGGTAGTACAATGGTTGCCTAGCCTGTCGGAGGCCCCGAGTTTGACTCCCTAGTGCCATCCAGAGAAAAGTACCCCACATTCCATAGTGTGGAGTAACTTGGTATGTGTTCAAGGAATGAAAAGGCCATAGGAACAAAATGTTAACTCCTATTAGGAAGCCAAGCACACAATTCCGTGTAGGGCGCTTGCCTAGCACTTATCTGTCAGAGTTCAATCCCCACTATCTGAAGGATTAAGAAAAATCAAAATGCCCAAGGTTCTGGGCTGAGCCTTGTTAGAGAAGAGTCCTGGTCCTGCCACCCGAGAGGCTTGTCCTAGCAGTAAGACTCTCGGGTACTCTACCAAGGACAGCTACGTTCAGATGAGAATAGTTTGCTCTTAACATTGTATCCTAAGATATGAAGAAGACAGTTACCCATGGCTTGTGACTTCCCGTGGTATCCACCCCTTTCTAAACCTGCTCCTGAGTAACATGTTCCTCAGCCCAAGTCCCTTCCTGCTTATTTAAGCACAAGGAAGGAAAAGCGGGTTGAACACAGTCCCTCTCGGGTGTAAAGAAAAGGCTTGAAGGAACTCGATTTCACAGACTGCCTGCCTGTGCACAATCTCAGATCCTATTTATAAATCACTTTAGTTCTCTAAAACAGTTCATCAATGTCTCCTCTCCACAACTGAGCAAAGTCCCCAAAAGTTAGTTAATGTATCTCAGATCCCCTATATAAACCTGTTTAAAGCAATGGTTCTGACATGGGAGATGACAGTAACTGGTGTTCCAGATCAGAAACCTGTCAGACCCTGGCTCTACTAGAGGTCTGCTGTGAACAAAAGAGACATTTCAAATTGCTGAACTGTTCCAATGACATGAGCAGGAAGTTCCCACACAAGCAAGCTGGACTTCACACACACTGCGTGAAGTCCAGGAGCACAAAATACCTCTGCTCTTCATAACTCGGGATTTACACCTTAATTTGAGGGTCCTCCCTAATTGGAAATGTGGCAACTAAGTTATCATAAGTTAAAAAAAAAAAAAAAAACTCAGACCAGGTCGGTTGTGGCTGCATGTGCCTGTCAGTAATGCTAGCACTTGGGAGGTAGAGACAGGAGGATTGCCACAAGTCTGAGGCCAGTCTGGTCTACACTGTGAGGTCTTATCGTAAGATAACAATAAACAAAACCAAACAGTAACGAAAAAACAAGCAAACAAGCCAAAAACACCTAAAAAGAGCACTTATACTAAGGAAACCTGTGTTGAGTTCTGACTACCCTGAAAAATCCATCTAGAAGGCCCAGTGGAGTAGTCAGAGGGTGACCCCATAGCTAAAAGTCATTAGCAGCCATGAGAAGGGGTACCTGGGGAGATGGCTCTGTGAGTAAGGTCGCTTGCTGCCAACTCCAAAGACCTGAGTTCAATTCCCAGCCCCAGATGATGGAAGGTGAGAAACATCTCCCACAAGTTGTCTCTGACATGTGAACTTTAGTGAGGCACACTTGGCCCTCATCCCACAAAGGGATGAGAGGGCCTGGTGAGGTGACTCAGTGGATAAAGTGCTTCCAAGCTACCATGAGGACCAGATTAGTAGTGTGGTCTATTTCAGTGTCAGGCATGCTCTGAGCACAACACTTTCTCTAAATGACCTTAAAGAGGAAAAGTTATAGATCTGATAAGATGGCTCAGCCCCTGACACATAATAGAGAGATAATAGATAGATAGACAGACAGACAGACAGACAGATGGATAGGTGTAATAATAAAACATTTCTTTAAAGAAGGAAACTTACTTGGAAGTTATTTTATTGCTTAGTGGGGTAAGAACATTCCAAGAATAAATGCAGTAATAAAAGCGCCAAAAGAGGAGAAAGAAGTGTTATTTGTGGTCCAGCGCCTAGAACCCATCCTGACCTGCTGGGCTAAGGCGTGTAGACAACTTGTTTAGACTTTAAGCTGAACTTTCACTGGCAGAGGTGGGGGTTGAGTGAGCATATTTGGAGACTTTACCTTCTTGGCTTCCCAGAGACCACCGTGGATTGAGTTATTTTAATGCCAGTTAATAAAGGCATCCAGTCCCTGGGCATTTATTGAGCGTGTATTGTGTGAACATTCTGTCCTGTTCATCGTTGCAAAAAGGCAAGTCTTACACAAGGTTGCAAACCAGGTATGGATGGCCTCCAGGCCTCAGCCTGGTGTCCCAGGCCTGATCATCGTCGTGTGTTTGTTTGTTTGTTTGTTTGTTTCTGTTTCTGTTTTTGTTTTTTCTTTCTTTCTGAGGGTCCCACTAAACTGCTCGACTGCCCTGGAACTCATTCTGTAGACCATGCTGGTTTCAAACTCACAGAGGTTCACCTGCCTGCCTCTGCCTCTGCTGCCTCTGCCTCTGCCTCTGCCTCTGCCTCTGCCTGCCTCTGCCTCTGCCTCTGCCTCTGCCTCTGCCTCTGCCTCTGCCTCTGCCTCTGCCTCTGCCTCTGCCTCTGCCTCTGCCTCTGCCTCTGCCTCTGCCTCAAGTGCTGGGATTAAAGGTGTTCGCTGTCACTGCAGCTACCACTGTCACGACCACTCAGCTACATTTTTTTAAACCAAAAAATAGGCCTTGTGCTTAATGTTTTCTTCTGGTAGCAGAAATTATTTAGAACGCAGTAACTTTTGTTTTCTGGAATTTCATTCTGGTTATAAAAAATGACATAGATATGTATCTGTCCCTCTTACTTGAATGCCTTTAACTTTTGGAAGAGTTAGCTGATTTTTAAAATTATGTAATACGTAGAGGGTGAGGCTGGGGATATAGCTCGGGGGTAGAGCACCTGATGAGACCCGAAGTTCAATCCTTAGCACAGTAAAACAATAATAAATTAATAATAACAACAGCAATAACACCAAGGGCTGAGGACACAGCTCAGCAGGTAAAAAGTACATGTCATGCAAGCCTGATAACCTGAATTTGACCCCAGAACCCACACAGAAAGCCGGATGTGGGGGCTGGTCAGCAAGATGGCTCAACCAGAAAAGGCACTTGCTGCCAAGCCTGACACCCTGAGCTCTTGCCCCAGAGCCCACATGGTGGAAGGAGAAGCAGTTCCCACAAATTGTCCTCCCACCTCCATATCTGCTCCATAGCTTGAGAGCACATACATGACCTCCTCCATGTACATACAAACGAGTGTGGACACATCTGCAATCCCAGCACTTCCTCCGTGAGACAGGAAATGAGACAAGAAAATCAACCAGAACCTACTGAGTGAGCCAGTCTGGAGTGGGAAGCAGAGAGACCCCACCTCCACACAGTGGTAGATGAGAACCGACTCCCTAAAGTTGTCCTCTGAACAAATCAAATTGATGAAGGCGATGATGATGATGATGATGATGGTGATGATGATGATGACGACAACGACGACAATGATGACGACGATGATGATGATGATGGAGATATGATTGAAGTACTCATGCTGGAGTTTAATAAACATTTCTTTCCCCCATCTCCTTCCCACACTGTATGGGTGCTGGTGACCAACTCCGGCCCTGCCCTGTTTGACCTGAACTGATTCAGGATCACGGCAGAGTTAATGGGTGCAAATCAAACTTCTTCATGGACTTTTACATCTTTGAACTTAATGAGATTCTTTTAGTGGTGTTTTTTTTTAAAAAGATGAGTAAGATAATTACTGTAGAGTTTGAAACTATCATAACAATAATGCCACAAACCTGCCACTTACTTGGAACTTTCTAAGTGTGCTCTACTAGGACAACCCTACAAGACATTTCTTAGATGAGAAAATGAACCAGGAAACTCTGGTTTGGGTTTCTACATACGTGTTTGTGTGCCCCCACAGGTGCACATGCATGTGTACTGGTGTGGGCTACAGGTCCACACTGGGTGTCTTTTTTAATCATGCATCACCTTTCTGGTTGCCGTTGTCTTTTGTTTGTATTCAGAGTCTCCCACTGAACTTAGAGCTTGCGAATCAGCTGACCTGGCTGGCCACAGAGTCCCAGGCACCTTCCTGTCTCTGCCTCCTCAGCTCTGGGATGATAGGCACTGCCCATTTCACGGGGGCGCGGAGGGTCACACAGGTCCTCTGTGCTTGGCATGGGCCTTATCAACGGAGCCATCTCCCTGGCCCCTCAGGAAGGTGGGTTTTGTGTTTATTTTGTATATGTTTAAAAAAAAAACCCAGTAACTTAACTTGGTCATTCAATCAGTAAGGAGCAGATTCAAGATTTTCCTGCAACACCTTCTCCCTCTGGTAACTTTAACTTCGGTCACATGGTCATCTCTCTGCTTCCTATAAGTATGGAGTGAATCCTAGGGAATCCACAAATGAAAAACACGAGGAATCCAAGAAAGCATGTGAGTAAGTGAGTAGTCTAAAACACAGGGAAACTGCTATGTTATAGGCTACCTGAGACCAGGAAGTCAGAGAAAGCGAGAACACCTTGCAGCATTCATCGTTCTTTCCCGTCATGTGCCACGCTGCCCCACAGATGTTCTCATAGGACTGGGAGGCTGGGTGCCTCCCATTAGCCCCAGGAAGGAGACAAATGGATCCTAGGAGCTTGTGGGTATGAGCAGCAACTCCGGGTTCAATGAGAGACCAGGCCTTAAAAAATAATATAGATAATAATAGGGGGAAATACCCCAAATTTACTTCTAGCCTACGTACACATCCGCATGTATGTACAGACACATCTGCATATATGCATAACACACTAAGACACACAACTAAGAAAGTGGATAGAACTGTTCCCAACATGTTTCACACCATCATGGAGGTGTACAGATTTAAAGTTCATCTTCTGTGTTAACACGGAGGAGGAGAAGGAGGAGGGGAGAGGGGAGGAGAGAACGTGGAAAATGAATAGGAAAACCAGTGAGTGGTAATGAGATAATGAGGTGTGCAGAGGGCGGGGTGTCAAGCCTGACAACCCGAATCCCTAGGATCTATGTGGTAGAAGAGGAAAACTGACTCATGTGGAAGGAATAAAAGAAGGAATAAGGACAGAGGGGTGGAGGAAGGGGAGGAAGGAAGAAGGGAGGAAGGGAGATAGGAAGACAACAGATAACAGCGCAAGCCCAGAAACAAAAATCCAAGGTCTGGGCTTTCTCCTTTTCTTCCCTCTACTGAGTCTGGGAAGAGATCCATCAGGAAGTCTCCGGAGCAGAGCGCTGTGGTCGCCTGGGGGCAGTGCAGTCTCGCGGAAAGATTTTGCAGTCTGAGGCCGGGTTTTGGCGTCAGTTCTGCCCAGTTTCCTTCCCTTTCTCTCCAGGTGATGTCCTCGTCTGAATTCACCCTTATTTCAGGTTCCCACTGAGTTGGTTAGGGAGGAACTGGGATCTGCAGCCTGGGGTGAGGCTCACTCACAGAGCAGATCCATGTGCGTACATGCGGGGAAACCGCCAGGCTCCAAGTTCCAAGAGGCAGAGTTAAACAAATAAGGCTGGAGGCGTCTTTGAGCCAACAAACACAACTGACTTAAAGGTAAGAGTGCAGGCTGGTCTCGAATACTGCTAACAAGCACAGGTTGTGGAAATGTCCCATTTTCTTAGTTCTCTAAATGTTTTTGGCTCTCCACGCATGATGGGTGGAAAAACCCCTCCCCGCCTTTAGGAGCTTTTAGCCCCTGCTGTCCTGGGTGCATTGCTCCGAGTGGTTCTATCAGGACTCTTCTCTAGGTAGGCGTCTTTGCCCAGTGAAACCCTGGAGCAGAGTCTGGCCCTCTGCGCACACTGGCCTCCCCATTCAAACCTACGTGGCCCCAGGAGTCGTCGGTGAAAGGGCTGCAGAGGGACTTGACCTCACAAGGACTCGACTCTCTTTATCACCATCTCAAGCCCCGCTCAGGAAGTTCTCTCTTCTCTAACCTTAAGAGCCCCTTTTGTCCCTTAGTCAAAACCAACTTCCTGCTCTAACACCCTAGGGTGATTTTAAAAACAAAAATCTGTTGATTGCCCCCTCCCCCCTTTCTGGGATGGCCGCTTACTGTTCTCTGAGCATGGGAAGTACTTGGAGGCTTCCATACCCTTTTTCCACATGGTCACCTTATCTGAAATACGTTTTCTGTCTCTCTGCCTGATGAATTCTTTATCCATCCTTATGTCCTAAATGAAATGTCACACAGCTGCAGCTCCAGCAATTGGGAGACAGAGGAAGAAAGACCGGGAGTTCAAGGCTAGCTGTGCAGCAAGTTCAAGGCCAGCCTGGGCTCACCCCACCTCCGCCCCCACTCTCTCCTGTAGCGACTCCTTCCCCGTGTTCATTCGCATCCCTCGTGCGTCCTTCCCTAGTTTCACGTAGCTTTACAGTGCTTCCCAGCTAGAGGATGAGTTCAGTGCAGGGTTGACAAACTGGGCAGAGAGGCAGTCCTGAGGTTCCTCTGCCTCGTTATCTTAAGGCTGTCTCTTTAATGGTAGGTTGCCTAGCCTAACGCTAAGCACATAGGAGGCCCCGTGTTAAACCCTGCAGGATATGATCAAAGCTGGGAGACATCGGGCAAAATGTGGTTGTTCTTTTATTTTCACTTTCTATTTCCACTTCCCAGGGGATTTAGGTAACTGGTCCCAATTTCCTTTCTTATCATTTATAGTCCTCTGGCCATATGCATCCCATTACAACTTCATCTGGCTGTCGAGGGCCAGCTTTCGCAGGCCTAGCCGCCCGCTCACTCATGCCTTTTATCAACCTGCTGTTCTGTGGGTGTTGTTGCAGACACTGAGCAGGCAGCCGTGAAAGGACACTTTCCTAGCACTTGGATTAAGAGGAGAGCCTGAGACCAAATAAACAAAGGGGATTTCAATGACTCCACATTCGAGGAAGGAAAGGAGGTCACATGGTGTGGAGAACCAAAGGTTCTTAGAGGGAAGAGCCCAGCTATACTGCACATGCTAAGAAAGCCTTTCAAACAGGGGGCTGAGCAGGCACACTGGTCCTGAGCAGGGACAAGTGATCAATAACTGCTACGTAAGGAGATGGCTTGCATGTCGCCCTTAGCTCTCTGCCAACCCTCCAAAGAGTCCTCAGTAGTTTTGGTCCCCTCTGGGAACTCCCTGGAGCCTTCACCTGCTCACCACTCCATTCAGGGTTTTCTCTCAACAAATCTTGTCCACCATCTGACACCTACCTGATCTCTTAATCTGATCTTGGTGACTGGAGTGCCAACTTATGGGGTTAAATCTTTCTTCCCGTGTGGTCTCTTACTAAGATAATACCTCCTTCCCCGATTTCCTCAAGAAGTTCTGGGTTGTACTCTCTTCAGGAAAGGGCCAAAGATTCAGATGGACATCAGTTGTAGCATGGGGTGGGGGAACCCAAACCCCTATTCTGACACTCACAGGCAATTGAGCCTGGCCTCTACCCCTGCAAATCCCAGCATAGGAATAATAACAATCTTACTATTTTCTATTCCACAGTGTTGTCCAGTGGGCTGTTAGGCCCAGATAGCGAGCAAGTCATCTTAGATGCCCAAGTGGTTACATAAAGGGGCTAGAGCGCTTCCTGGTGCTGGAGATATGAAAAGCTTTAAGTAAGCCAGGAGCCCATATCGAAGCCAGATGGTTCACTCTACAGTAAAGATCACAGGGCCTGAAAACTATGAGGAAGGAGGGCCAGCCAGGGGACAAGCTCTTGGAGTGAAGATCGTGGCACCCTGTACTTACGAATGGTGTAGGCCTTCTACCCCACAGGCTCCCTGTCCTTAGAGTCCTACTGGACTCCCTGGCCAGTTGGATTCTTCTCAGGCCCAGACTAGTGGAGGGTTCAAACAATAAGGGCTGAACGAATGAACCTGTCTGTTCTCTGAAACATCAGGTTCCCCCACATCTTCCTGGTCAGATGCAACCCAATAATTGCCTTTTCTTTCCTCTAATAAATTGACAAGCCCCACGTCTCAGAAATGATATGAAAACAGCGGCTTACCTGTTTTTCTACCGTGTAGAATAAGTTTCAACCATTGGAAGCACTCTTATCCATTGAGCATCTCTGCCAGGGGACTTTCAATACCAGCCCTTATGTTGGAACTTTGTGCGTTCCCATCATTACTGATACAGAAGCAGAGGTTGGCTTTAGGCAAGTTGGAGCAGGGTACAGCATGCCAGGGATCCAGTGGCCTCTCTGCACCCCTCCGCCCCCAACTTCCACACATCTGCATCATTGACTCCATATAAAGGCAGCGGTTGTAGGGAAAGATCCACGCCCTCATGCTCATACAGAAGACTGAGTGATGCTTTGGCTCCTAAGGACCGGTTTCCTGCCTACCCAGCTTCATCTTCACCAGATCCCATGAACGAGCCGTCCTAGCAATGTCGGGACAGGAAGTAATATTTAGCCTCCATGTGTGCACAATGCAGTGCTTAGATGACAACAGAACTATGAACTTTACGCTCCTGGAAAGAGGTCCCATATACCTCGAGCATTTGGACTCACTTGACTGGAACCTCAGTGACAGGGGAGGGGTTGGAACGTTCTGAGTCCAGAGCCAGACACTTCAGCCATTCACTGCCCATCTCTCTGTGTAAGTGAACATCCATGCGACTACTGGATAAATCCTTTGGAACTGTACAAGCCGACCCTTAGCGTCTACTAACTCAAAAGCTAAGAACGTCCTCAGACACCACCTGAGGCCTGTAGCACGGGAGTCGAAGCTTTGCTGTAACCCACCTGACTGCTGTTTTCCACCAACGTTCTTCAAAATTGTCTTCTTATAACTCTCTCTGTTTTGCTACGATAAAAACTTCATGGGGTTGGGGATTTAGCTCAGCGGTAGAGCGCTTGCCTAGGAAGCGCAAGGCCCTGGGTTCGGTCCCCAGCTCCGAAAAAAAGAACCAAAAAAAACCCCAAAAAACAAAAAACTTCATGAAATTGTTACCCTGTTGTAATAGTTTTTTTTTCCCCCAGGGGTGGGTAATCTAAATTTTTGTTTCTAGATCATAGCCACTCATACTTTCAGAATAAACTCTCTTGGCTCCTACTGTGTTTGGTTTTGGAAACATTATCAGTTTCGAACATGAAATGTCCCACAAAGGCTAATGAGTTGAATGCTTTGTCCCTAGCCACGGATATTACTTTGGAAGTCTTAGCACTTAAGTTAGTGGGATCTACTTGACCAACATGAGTCATAAGTCCTTTGAAGACTGTGCCTGCTCCCTGCCCCTTCTTTCCCTGCCTCTCTGTTCCTGCTACCATGGTGTTCTGTTTCCTCACGAGGCCAGAAGAGTAGAGATAAGGACTATGAACTGAACCCTCAGAAACCCTGAGACAAAGGAAAGAATCTTCCCTTTAATTAGTTACTTTGTCATGGTGACACAAGTGTATTCTTCCCTTTAACTAGCTACTTTGTCATGGTGACACAAGTGTAACTCTCAGAAGGCCTGAGGTTTCAGCACCTCAGAGTTAACAGCTGATCTCACAGGCCTCTCCTCTAATCTGCTCCCCTAAGGCAGCCAGTTCGGTGCAACTCAGACTCACCCAAAATGCATCTCAGTGAGGGATGAGCTACATAAGATTGACCTGAGATCATTGGGGTCACCATTGAGATCAACTGTCTTGATGCAGTTAACGGATATGGAAGCCTCAGCCCACTGTGGGCCCCATATCCTAGGCAAAGTTCCAACCTGTGTAAGAAGTACACGTGAGCAAACTGTACACACACGAATGCATTCACCCCTCTGCCCTTCACTGCGGACATGATGTCACCAGCTGTCTCCAGCTCCTGCAACCATAATGTCCCCACATAATGACTATAACGTAGAACTGTAAGCTAAAAGAACACTTTCTCCCATACATTGTGATCCATAGATGTATAGATCTGACTGCTGAGTCTACCAGGATTTGAAGGATTAGGAGCTGCTGGACTAGGTATGGCCTTGTTGGAAGACCGGTGTCGTCGAGGGTAACCTTTGAGGTTTCAAAAGCCTACACCAAGCCCAGTCTCTCTCTCTTTCCGTCCCCCTCCCCCTGCCTCTCCATCCCCCCCCTTTCTCATTCCTCCCCTTCCCACCTCCTCTCCCTACCGCCCATGAATAAGGATTTAAAGCTCCAAGCTACCGTTCCAGCACCATGCCCGTCTGCTTCCTGCCATGATAATAATGGACTAACCCTCTGGAACTGTAAGCAAGCCCATAATTAAATGTTTTATTTTATAAGAGTTTCCTGGTCTTGGTGCCTCTTCATAGCAATAAAACAGTAACTACAGCAGTCGGGATCTTTTATTAGAGCAGCAGCAGAAATAAAACACAAAGGGAAAGTCTACAATGTCTTGGGTCAAAGAAGAAAGACAGAAAGCAACAGACAAACATGGGGTTCCACCACTCGCTCATACTTTCTTCTATAAGAAGGAAAGCAATGTACATAACGAAGAGATTATTCTCTGCTGATTAGTTTCATGTTCAGCTTAACACACGTTAAGGTCTGTGTAAAGAGGAAACCTCAACTGAGGAAATGCTACCCTCAGGTTGGCCTGTAGGTAAGCCTGTAAGGTATTTTCTTGATTAATGATTACTATGAGAGGGTCCAACTCACTCTGGGCAGTGCTACCCTTGAGCAGGGGGTCCTGGGTTGTATAAGAAGGCAAACTGAGCAAGCCATGGGGAGCAAGCCAGTAAGCAACATTCCTCCATGGCTTCCAATATAATTCCTGCCTCCAGGTTCTTGCCTTGAGTTCCTGCCCTGACTTCCCTTCATGACAGACTGAAAGCTGTAAGATGAAATAAATCCTCTCCTCCCCAGGTTGCTTCCAGTCGTGGTGTTTATCGTAGCAACCAAAAGGTAGACAGGGGCATTCCTTCCTTGAACTCGAGTACGTGATGTGTATGAGGGACTTTGTCCGAAGCCTCCCAGAGTTGCAAAACTGGAGTTACGGTAAGTTCCCAAGATGGAGATGAGACCTTGTGTGCTTCCTACACCCTCTGACTTGCTCTGCTGTGCCATACGACTGGAACAGGGAGCAAACTCCCGAAGCCCTTTGGTTCCAAACAAGCTCTTTAATTCTGTCCAGCAAGGACAAGAGCCTAGTTCTAGACTCTTCAACGCTTGCAGGTAATTTAGAAAAGCCGGAGTCAGTCTTTACTCAGACCCTGGTGTTATTTCTCACCCTTTAAGGACTACACACTAAACCCAAGGGCTGGCTGTTGGAGACGTTTCACAGGACATTGTCAGTTACATGTAGTTCATTCTTCTTAGCGGCTGCGACAGGAAGAAGCTCTGGAAAACTTCTGCTATGGTTTGGATACCGTTTCCCCGGCACCAAATTTCATGTTGAGATTCGCTCACTAGGGCAACAGTGTTGGATTTCCCCATAGGAAGGGATTGCTGTAGTAACGGTAATAATAGTAATAGTTCTCGTGTGAGTAGGTAAGTCATATCACCCTCAAGTTATGAATCCTGCCACTGCTTCCCAAACAGCCAGGACTACAGGTTTGAGCCACCACTCTGTCACACATGAGACTGGCACGATCCTGCTTCCCCCCTCCCCCCGGCGTTTTCTGGCACAACCCCTTCAACAGAAGCTGAGTGTGCCCGTGCTACACTGTCACCTTTCCAGGCCGGTGACCTACCTAGACCTCTCTCTTCACAAATAACTCAATTTAAACATTGTAATAATTAAGACAGGACCGAGCTTTTCAGGGTGCACTGAAGGTTGCTCAGGTCGGCAGAACTGTTTTTGAAGAGGCTAAAAATAATTTCTGCTTCTGTGCTCTATAGATTTTATACTTTCCTTCCCTTCCTAAGGGGTAGAGGGGTAGACCTCACGTTTCTGAAGCAATGGTACTATCTGGCTTTGTTTGAATGTGATCGTGGAGAGGAATAAACTCCACAGGACGAATCTTTTCACTGTAATTAGGATTAGAATACTGACTTGTTTAGCGTGTAGCTGGCAGTAAGACTTGGACAAGTGTATCATGACATTCCTCCCTCGGGGATCACATTGTGATTGTGACATTTTCCTATTCTCAGTCGGAGTCCTCCTTGCTACACTGGCAGAAGCTGTTCATGTGCCTTGGACCCCACCGGGGCCCACCAGCTCCACTCACTTGGCAGCACCTCTGCTGAGAGCACTATTTGCTCGAGTTACTGATAAAGCACCTGAGGCCATGCCTAGTGAGCAGAAACTCCTCTACCCACTTGGGAGAAGGATTATGGTGCATCACCAGATAGTCAGGACTGACACAGGGACAGGACCATGGCTCCAACCTCCTCTCTTACATGGGAAGAAGGGCAGAAAAGAAGTCAGCCGCCAGCCGTGCCTTCTGTGTTTTATCTTTGGATCTTATGGATTAGCTGCTGACATGATTTCTAGAAGGATTTTGTTTCCCCCTGTGAGACCTGAAAGGAAGTGTTCCAAGCTGGGGGACAGGGGAGGAGTGACTTGACGTCTGTGTATTAGGTATTTATAGACTGCCGATAAATTGCTTCCACTCTTCGGTGTTAGCAGTGATGGTCGGGCTGCATCTTACTCGTTTCTGTCTCTCGGCAGCAGAGGAAGTTCAGTAAATACCTGTTAATAACAAGTCAGACGTACGCTATGAAAGTGGGGGTACCAGCAATGAGCAACAGAGAAGCCCCCTCAAAGAAGAGATGAGTGTGGGCTGGGATAGTTAGAAAGGGACCCGTGGGAGGGGTGAGGGGCTCTCAAGGAAAGTGTCACTGTTTGAACAGAAATGGATGAGATAAGACCACAGACGTCCAAACGAAACTCCACTCTCTCACTCACTCAGTTACTTAACTCAACAAACTCCACTTAAACTCGGTGAGCCTCATTTTCTCACAAACAGCGAGAGTGTGGTGATGCTTGTTTATTTTTTAATTATTTTTGAGGCAGGGTCTTTCTGCACAGTCCCGTCTGTCCTGGAGCTCATGCCTTCTAAGGCCTTGGCTTAAAGGCACGCACACCTTGTCCAGCAGGGAAGAATGGAGACTTGTATCACAGGAGAAATTGCTACAGAGAAATTGCAGAATGAGACATCCAAGATCTAACGTCTTTACTTTCCGAGTTCCGTTCCCTTCCCAGCACACACAGCCACTTCACCGGTTTGAACATTTTCCTGACAGGACTCTGGAGTTTGTAGGGTCACTGTCATTCTGGACTTCAATATAGCACATTTCCCATCATTCCACCTTACAGCAAGCATTTTCCAGAGAACTGTAGTAAGACATAGAACTTAAAACCATCTAGCTCCTTCCCTGGGCCCATGATATAAGTCAGTGCTTAGTCTGTGAGTCCCCTGGGATCTTCGAATCTTCTTCTTCTGATTCCCCGCCCCCTTTTTCTTGTTTTAGTTGTTTGCTTTTAAGACCTCACCTCATGTAGCCCAGACTGGCCTCACAGCAGCTGTGTAGCCTAGGATGCCCTGATCCTCCTTTCTCTACCTCCCCAGTGGTGGCAGCCCAGGAATGAACCACAATGCTGACTTCCTCCTGCCAGCCAGGTTCTCCTTCCCACACTGGGCTCCCTTACCCCCACCTCCACCCCCATTCAGTGCCTCAGACCCCACCAGATCCCACCAGCTCCACTCAGCTGGCAGCGTCTCTGCTGAGAGCAGTATTTGCTCGAGTTCCTGATAAAGCACTGGGGCTCCGGGAGGGCAGAGAACTCAGCTGAAATCATAGATTCTGGAGTGGCGTTAGATCTGAAACCAGCCCTTTGATCCTCTGCTCCTCTTCCTACTGTGCCATGGGTTTCCAGAAAATGAGCTAGAACACAAGCCAAGCACAGCTCTCCCAAAGCATGTGAGCAAGGTCATATTTTTACCTGCAGGAGGCAAAGCCACCTCAAAATACACAGGAGCACATCCAGGCCTGGAGACATGAGTGACAAACAGCCTCCTGCTAGGTGTCCCCCCAGACACAAGTGAGCATGCCTGCTTGACACTTGCTCCCCTCCCCTTACCAGGGTTTGGTCATGGCTGCAGCATCCTGACAACCTATTTAAACCAACTAGCAGGAGCTGTCATCCAAGTGCCATTTCCCACCCACCAGTCTGAGTCCTTGAGCCTCTGCAGCCTCAGAAGAGGGAGTCCTTAGCTGAAACCTCCAGGAACCGAGGGCCCAGAAGGTATGTACCAAATTCTATCCAGATGTTGGGTTTGGTTTTGTTCTTTGTCTCCTTCTTTTTTCCTCTCTAACCATAATCAAAGAGTGAACAAGTGATTTTCACATTATCAAAGCAACGCGGAGGAAAAAATAGTTTCCTTCTTTTTCCTGGCCAGGTCTGTACCAAATAAGTGAACAAGTGGCTTACAGTCTCTGGTAATACAGACAAGCACCTGAACTCACAATTCCTGCTTTATACACAGCAGAAGTACCAGGCAGGAGACCATGCTGCAAACCCTTCAGTAAAATTCACTCAGTGCGGAATAGTCAGCTTCCAGAATTGTTTACCTGAGCTCGAGGGAGCCCACCTGTTTTAAAATCCTTCTAAAAAAAAAAAAAAGACTACTATTGTGCAAATAAGTCAAACAGTAAAGTATAGATGTTGCTTTATTGGAAAGGAAGAGTCTAGGAATGAAACTTTCTGGTGTTTTCTGTGCATCCGGTATGCCCAGCACCTTCATCATCCCAGGCGGGTAACAACCAGTCATCAGACAGCTCAGACAGCTCACAGAACTGTTCTCTGGCAGCCCAGCTCTCCTGGGGTTAACTTGCTGAGGGGCTAGGGTGAGGAAAAACAGATCTTCCTAGGCTGCAGTCACCTGACTCCCTTCACCCCACACCTGAGCTCCAGCTCCCTGGAAGAGAACCTGAGGAAAGGCAGCTTAGCTGGGGCTGCGCTCCAGCCAGCGGCTTCTCTGCCAGTGGCCACTTCTGGCTGCAAGCTGTAGGCAGGGCCAGGAACAAATGTCACCCGGAATGGGAAGCTCAGTGACGAAGGGACCTTACTTTCAGTCTTCAAAGGGTGCCATTTTCAATGCTCTCCTCTGAATTGGTGAGTTTTAAAATATTAGTCCTTTAGACCGTGTGAGCAAAACCAGAGTCTAGCCTATTGGCCAGTTAAACACACAGCGAAACAACGACCATTGAGCCATTTCTGCCAAATCCCTTCTGATTATTCATGGTTTTCTTCAAGGTCATCCTCACCTATAAACCAATTTTAAGCCCAGTCTCGGCAATGTGAGATCATGTCCCAGAAATAAAAATAAAAACAGACCAAAAGATCTTGTGTCATCCTTTTAAATTTTGATTAACGTAAATTCAATTATTTAATTAAGCAATTTCCTTGAGACAGAGTCTCACATGCCCAGGCTGGTTGTGAACTTGTTACATCGTCCAGACCGACCTTAAATTCCTGAACCTCCTGTATCTACCTCCAGAGGGCTGTGTGGAATTAAGTGTTCTCTACCACATCTAGATTAACTCTCATTAAAAAAAATTATACCACACATATACATATATATATGTGTGTGTGTATACATATACATATATATGTGTGTATACATATATGTATATATATATATATATACATATATGTTTCAAGAGAAAATAAAAAGACCCACGTCACCCGGTATAGTGTATTTACTTCACAGAACCCCTTAGAGTCTCTCTACAGCCATGAGAAATCCACAGATTTCCCGGGAAAACCACACAATTCGAAACTACATCTTAATTTTGGATCCTTCCTTTCCACCCACAATTATCTGTTATTGAATACAAAAGAACCTAAAACGGAAACACAGGGCCATGTCTGAGCATTGAGCCCCACCCAGTGGAGAAGAAACTTCTTCCATATTCTCTTCTCCACAGTGTTTTTATACTGTGCAGCAGATATGATGAAATAATTAATATCTACAGGGTTCTTATTTGTTCTTGAGTATTCTCCCTCTTTTTTTTTCCGTCATGTTTTAGTTTTGCTTCTTTTCTTCTCCTCTAGAAAACCTCCCTCTACTTTCGATATTTAAGTAGCTGGGCTCTGGCGCACGCTGCTTGCTGGAATTTCAGAATCACACTTTCCGGTGTTATTTGGGTACAAACCTTTACAAAATGGCTACGCACTTAAATGATTATAAAGGCAGCTGGGCTGGGGATTTAGCTCAGTGGTAGAGCGCTTACCTTGGAAGCGCAAGGCCCTGGGTTCGGTCCCCAGCTCCGAAAAAAAGAACCAAAAAAAAAATAATAATAAAAAAATAAAGGCAGCGGGCTACTGAGCACATCTTACGGACAGGTGGACAAAATAGCAGCGGGAAAGAGAAGGCTGAAGGTCTGAACCCTCCTCTGTGGCAGGATGGCCCTACTGACATAGATGCAGAAAGGAGACGATCCCTCTCGGAGGAGTCGGCCATGCTGCAGAGCCAACGACACAAAGCACCAGAAAGGCAAACCCAGCCAGGCTCAACCTGCTCTGTGAAAGGGAAGGGAAGGGGTGAGAGCCACCCTGAAGGTGCAGGTGTCTGTGTGAGGTGTGTCTGTGTGTCGTCTTCTTAAGACACGGGGCTGCACTTGAGACGCTAGCGCTGATGGCTGTGCTTTGGGCACAGTCTGTATCAGGACAGCCATGCGAAGGCAATTACCTGGAATGGGAGCCATTATAGCCCTTTGATTTGCTTCCTCCAATATCCTGTCAGACAGATGAAGAAAAGAGACAGACTCTCAACTCTGGAGTAAATTGCAGGTTGAGGTATTCGGTTTCATCCTCCTTCAGGTTGAGGCTTTCCAACGCAGAATTTTGTGTGCTCAGGAAACCAAAGACCGCATGCTATTGCTCTAGCATGCTTGCAGATCAGACATAAGGAAACGGGCAGCCAAATGGTGACAGTTGGTTTTAATAGGCTGTTATTCTGTCAAGGGCAGACACTCACTTTGTGTAGGGCTTTGAAAGGGGCTCTTCCAGGTTCTGAGAGAGTCTGGAGACACCTCAAAGTGGAAACAGGTCCAACATGTCCTGTGTCACTCACACTAGGACCGTTTCTCTTTCAAGCACTGATGCCCATGGGGAGGCATTCAGGCATCAGCCAACTTGCCAGGGTTACAGTCGGAGATGGGAAGCCAAGGAGTCAAGGGTTCAGACTGACAGAAGCAGTCGAGATCCAGACCAGGATGTTAGCCACACTGAAGAGTTGTTAGAGAAGAGAAGTGGGAACAGGGAACCAGAAAGCTCAGATGTCTGCGACAGGGCTTCTGACAAATGGTACCTTTGACTGAGTCCAGAAAGACTGATCTCTGGAGGAGAGTGTGCTCGGAGGAGGACTGAGAGTCGAGAGGATCTGCTTCTCTTTGGTGGGGAAGGTTTACTCAGATTTGGGAGAAACCAGAACTGGCTGTACAGCCAGAGTCCGAGTCCAGTTTAAATCCCTGTGTAGCTGTAGCTGGCTCTAGTGAGCATGGGTTGTGCTGTCAGGGGGGATGCTTCTGCTGGAAGGCAGCTCGCCTGAGGAAAAGCAGAGGAGTGGGCACTGGGACAGGGCAAGGGTTTGATCCATTTATTGGCCAGCCTCAGCAAAGGTAGAGAGGATGCTGTTGTAAATCGCCTTCTGGGGAGCCAGCGACTCAGTCATCACCTGTCCCTGTACAATTCCTCCCTTCAGTCCTGGGTACTCTTTAGAAAGAATTCACTTGGAGAAAGAGTCCTAAACCTGAAACGTCCCCATTTGTTCGGATCTTGTTGAGAGTGTGGGAGGCTGAAGGATGTGACTCCTCCCTTGTTTAGAAATAATTCTGTAGTCAGAATCCCAGGCTTCATTCTCTTCCTGGTTTATTCTGTTCTCCAGAGTCATCAGGGCTCATTCAAAGCCACAGTCAGTAGGTGGGCTTTTAGAAGGGGAAAATTTGTTATTTCAAATAGTTTCCTTATGTTTCATGGCAGCACTCTTTGACATTTGTTTCTAGGACAGCATCTGCAGTGACATTTGGCTTGGTATCTATGTTCGGTCAATTCGAATATTAAATTAATTAGAAAGCTCCACCCTTGGGATTACTATAATAAAGGATATGGACAAGATTTTATTCAACCCTATAACGTCATTGGCTGGTTTAAGCCTCCACTCAGCCAGGTCAGATAGCTGACTAATGCTCACAGCTCAAGGCCAAGAATTAAGATGCCAGGTGAGGAAACCAGGAGCTAGAAACCAGTCAGGGAGGAAAGGGACACAGTCGTGGTTGAGTAACACTGGGTCTCCCAGTTGCTACTACTGGAGGAGTTAGGGAACCTTGTGGAGGTGGAGGCTTTTGAAGGAAGTAGGTCACTCGGTGTGGGCTTTCAGGGTTTACAGCCTGGACCTACTTCCTGTTCTTGCCTTTTCTGCCTCCTGTGTGCCCTGGATGTGACTTCTTAGTTTCTTTCTCCTGCCAACATGGCTTCTCTACCATTATGGACTGGAACTAAATAAAGCCTTTCTTGTTCAGGTTACTGTCTGTCAAAATGTTTCCTTCCTCAGGTTACTGTCCTCAGAGTGGTTTCCTGCAGCAGCAACAGCAGCAGCAGCAGCAGCAGCAGCAGCAACAATACACCAACTATTACAGACCCCAAAGGCTCAGCTTTGGAGATGCCCTTCCTGGAGGTCAGGAAGAGCAGAAGAGGGTTCCAGTTCCTACTTCCTTGTTACCTCTTGGCTTAGTCTAGGAGCTACACACAAAGATGTGACAAAACTGTAAGCAGGCTCCTGGACATCTGATCAGAACAACTGGACTGGCCAACTCATGCTTCACCCTTCTTTTCTGCTTTGTGTGTGTGTGTGTGTGTGTGTGTGTGTGTGTGTGTGTGTGTGTGTGAGATATTGAGAGAGAGAGACAGAGAGAGACAGAGAGAGACAGAGACAGAGAGACAGACAGTGAGACAGAGACAGAGAGACAGAGAGAGAACAAGCCTGAGCTGAAAGATCAATGAACCCCTCTTGCTATACAAGACCTCTGTCCTCTCTCTCTGTCTCTCTGTCTCTCTGTCTCTCTGTCTCTCTGTCTCTCTCTCTCTCTCTCTCTCTCTCTCTCTCTCTCTCTGTGTGTGTGTGTGTGTGTGCGTGTGTCCCTCCCCTTCTCTACACACACACACACATATATACCTGTAATCTATTAGAAACTCTTCTCTAAAATGCGGACTCTATGGTCTGTAACTTTCTGTCTTTGAATTCTCTGAACAAAAACCCCAAAGCCACCAGCTCAGGGCAGCCTGAGGACTGTTGAGTTTTCAGAAACCGTAGACCTCCAGGCTAAGCTCACTGAGAGTCCAGAAAGTCTCCACTGAACTGAATTAGTCCCATTACTTGTAAGAACAGCATGTCTTACTCAGGCTTTCCTTGTTGTCTCTGCATCCATTGTGAATTCAGATTGGCCTCATCTACTGGCAGGGACTCTTGTGGGAGAGGTGAGAGTGGAAAGAACCTGCCGTGGTCGAAGATGGGGAAATGGAGTCAGACAGTACAGGTTGGGACAGTAACATGAAGGCATGTGCCACCATGCCTAGCTTGTAATTGCTCTTAAGTAACTTTATTTTTAACTGAGAAAACACATAGAAAACCTGTTCACCTTGACGAGTTTTTACTGTGAATCCACCAGAAAGATAAAACCCAGGCCTAGAAACAGGAAATGGAAATGACCAGTTTTGAGGAGTCCCCTGTTTCCTACTTTCAGTCTCTTGTCCCAAGGACAGTCATTAACCTGACTTCTGACACCCTTTGCCTGTTTGGGAAGCTTTTACCATGTGTGTACGTGCGTGCGTGTGGTTTTGTTTTTGTTAGGTCCCAGGTCTATCCCTTCTTTTTCCTGCAGGCCAATCTTTCTTTCTCAACCAAGACACCCTCTTCCTAAACCACTATCTGGTGTCAAGTTGATATAAAAATATCTAGCAAACCTTTTTAAGACACAGGTCACTTAGACAGAGGCCAGAGCTCACAACCTGAAGAAATCAAACTACACCTTATCTCCCTGCCTCCTTCTCTGGGACAAAGAGTTAAGAAGCTATTTTGTGCTGTGGTTCGACAGACTTAAATTATGGTCCTGCCCCTACCTGTTTCCTCTCTTCTCCTCATCGCATAGGCTATCTCAAAAACTCAACACTGTATATCTGCTTTGCTTGGGGATTTCTCTAAAGGCTCTCCTCTCTGCCAGTCTTCTCA